>NC_141038.1:802500-845000 GCF_052040795.2 Danio rerio | reverse complement strand
TAATGACACACTATGCACTTATACTCTATGTAGTGTTTAGTGTCATCCTGAATCAAACATCAGCGTTGTTATTTTACTAATTGAAAATTCAAACCAATGCACTACTTGTACTATATACGCTACAAAATGGCATAGAATAGTGCACGAGTAAGCGAATTGGCATGTCTAATGTCCAAGTACATTTATGGCTCTTTAAAGCAATGAATCAATGTCTTCAGAGACTTGAGCTCATCAATATTCATGACCCTTCCAAATAAGGTCAAATAAGAGCATTTCATTCAAGAAAAATGTAAACACTAGTTGCGTTTCAAATGACACTTATACCCAATGTAGTGTAATTTGGTGTCATCCTAAATTGAACACTGACATTTTTTTAGATGTCAGTGTTCGAAATGAGCTCATTAATATTCATGACCCTTCTTAAGGTCAGGGCATTAATTCTAGGGCCAATTGCTAGGGTTGTTACAGATTTTTTGCACCTACCCAAGCCATAAGCCTCCAATTGAGATAGAGAACAATTAAAACAACAGATGCATCCCAAATTACACACTATGCACCATGTAGTGTCGTCTCAAATGGAACACTAACATCTGTCAAACGGAAATTCCAACCAATTGCCAAACAACGTTTAACCGTTTCCAAATTAGTGAAACAAGATATCAAACAGTAGCTGTTACAAGTACAACTCGATTCATCATTGGGAGGTGGCATGATCACTTATGTGGGAGAATCTTTATCCATAATAAAATAATCCAACCTCAGCAGCTGATAGCCCCTCCCACTCAGCAGTAGCTCCACCCATTTCACTACATAAGCAAAACTACGGGCATTGAGTGCATGAACTGGTCAACATTACACTCTTTTTATCAGCAGAGTAAGTGCTTCATCCTGGCATTTGAAGTGCATTATAATTATTTTTAGAGTTTTCAGTGTGAACGCACTATTTATTCTGCAAAATAGCATAGAATAGTGCACAAGTATGCGATTTGGGACGCACCTAATGTCTGTGTGTTTATGATTCCTTTAAAGCAATGAATCAGCGCCTCTACAACTGCAGGAGTGGACGTGCATTAAGAGCTGCTCTTCAACAAAGCCAGGAAAGCCTTCCAGCACAGAAAGCGGGCCGTGATGATCCACCCACCGCTCCACTGCTCAACACAATAGCAGCTTCAGAGACACTCATTAGGGCTTCACAACAATGCAGACACAGCCGTGGGCCGCAGCCGAGCCCCTGTTCCCCTGCCCGACTGCAGAAAATCAGCAATACATCAAGAAGACAGAGATCTGAAGGTGCAGTGAGCCAGGATTTGTTTTAAGTAATTCAATTGAAATTAATATTAAACACATACAGAAAAGTAATAATGTAAATCTAAAATACCAATAAATACTGTTTAAGTTAAAATGATTTGCCCTCCTGTGGAACTGAAATATTTCTCCAGTGCTGTTTAACAAAGCAAATCACTCCTTTTCTTCTGGACAATGTCTTATTTCTTATGGTTTAGCTGGAATAAAAGAGGTTTTAAAAGTGATCTATAATGATTTGTAGACTTTTATTTTAAAGTGATTATTATTGTTAGCAATATTTACTCTTTCAAATATTTAAAGTGATATTTAATGTATTAAGGAAGTTTTCACAGTATTTCCTTTAATATTTTTTTTTCTGGAGAAAGTCTTTTGTTTTATTTCAGCTAGTAATTTTTTAAAAGGTCAATATTATTTTAAAAGGTCAATATAACCCTTTAATATTAAGAATCTCAATATTTTCAACCACAATATTAGTGTTGGATTGTCTCCAGAACAAACCACTGTTATACAATGACTTGCTTAATTACCCTCAATTTACCCTAATTACCCTAGTGAAGCCTTTACATGCCACTTTAAGCTTGTGCTAGTGTCTTGAAGAATATCTAGTCTAATATTATGTGCTGTCATCATGACAAAGAGAAAAGACAGAGTTAATAGGAATGAGTTATTAAAACTATGATTAGAAATGTTGAAATAAAACTTAATTAGAAATTAATACATTTCTATTAAAAACAAATAGAAGTTAGGGTAAAATATAAAAGTATATATTAAATATATACAATATATTTTTAAAAAAATAATAATAATTAATATAAGTTGTATAATATTTAATTACTTAATAGAATTAATAGAACAGGAGGGCAAATAATTCTGACTTCAACTGTATTATGAGAATTATATCAGTTCTGTGCGTGCGTGCATTTCAATCCTGGAGGGATTCTAAACCTCTATTCCTGCTTGATGAGGAGCTGTTACAGCTGTCAATCAATCAATCAATGATAAAGCAGAACTGGCCTTTTTACACACTCTAAAAGATGCCAGATTGGATCAGATATGGACACACCCAGGGGTACTGATTTCATTTAAATGACATTTTTAAATCCATCTGATGGGTTTGTACATATTTGACCAGCACTGGGTCCAGGCCCTGCATATTGTTTAAGAGTGTGAGCTCAAGCATTGTGAGTTGATCTATTTATACCTCTGGAAGTCATGTAAGCGTGTGTGTGTGTGTGTACACGTACGTGCATGTACATAAAAAAAAGCTGGGTTGTTGTAACCCAATGTTGGTTTTGTCCATATCTGACCCAGCATTGGGTTACAACAACCCAGCATTTTTTACATGCATGCACCCGCACCACTTCAAGAGCTATAAATGGATCAGCTCACAATTCATTTTTTTGCCAATTTAAATTTAACCTAACTGTTTTGTTTGTCCACATTTAACCCAACATTGGGTTATGACAACCCAGCTTTTTTCTTCTTTTCTTTCTTTGTTTGTTGTGGTGGCCGCCATATGGTGTACAATTATTTTCATTCCTTAGCACTGAATTGCTGGGTTGTTTAATCCTAAAATTTGGTCAAATTTGGATTTGGTGGGGTTTGTTCAACCATATTTGCACAAAAATTGGGTTAAAACGACACAGAATTTGTTTTAGAGTGCGCCTTATAGGTAGTGACGGTTCTCAATCAATCAATCAATCAATCAATCAATATAAACCCAGCCCTTCATACAGGTCAAGCATTGTGGGTTTATCTAAAAATTACTCTGGAAGTTATTTTGTGTGTGTTGGATTGTCATAACCCAACTTTGGGTCACATATGGACAAAGCCAACTGTTAACTGTTGTGTTTGCTCGTGTTTATAACCCACATTGTGAACAGTTATTATGCAGGATGAAGAAAATGCTGGGCTGTTTAAACCCAATATTTGGTCAAATTTGGACGAACCAAAAGCTGGTTCACACTTAACCCAACTGTTAGGTTAATTCATCCATAACACTGAAATAAACAACCCAACATTTTAGAGTGTGCCTGATGAGCTGTGACAGCTGTCAATCAATAACTCCATCAATCAAACAAACGGTGAGAAACAGAACCGGCCCTTTTCTGAGGTCAAACATTGTGGGTTGGTCCATGGAAGGGTGTGTGTCTGTAAAAAGCAGAGTTGTCACTGGGGTTGTCTGTATTTGACCCCAGTATTCTTTATAATAACCCAGCATTTTTAGAGTGTGCTTGATGAGCAGTGACAGCTGTCAATCAATCATACACAGTGAGAAACATTAGTGTGTGTGTGTGTGTGTGTGTGTGTGTGTGTGTGTGTGTGTGTGTGTGTTTAAGAAAAATGCTGGGTTGTTGTAACCCAACATTGGGTCAAATACAGTTAATGAATTACATTTTTCAATTAAATTGAAAAAAAAAATTCACTGTGCCAACTGTCAATCAATCTACCCATCCAATCAATCAATCAATCATTCATTCACGGTGAGAAACAGAAGCTGATGCTTTCGTGAGGTCAAGCATTGTGGGTTGATCCTTAAATAGCCCTTGGCGTGTGCGTGTATGTGTGGGTGTGTGCATGTTTGTGTGTGTGTGCGCGCGCGTAACCCCAACGACAGGGTAATTTTTCTCCATTAATTGTAAATCTTTTAACCCAACCTCTGTGTTCAACCACATTTAACCCAACATCATTAGCTTAAAACAACCCAGCATGACCCTTAGTATACTATGTGAATTTCTCAGGAAATGTGTGTGTGTCTATGTACGTGTATGTGTGTGCGTATCTGTCAAAAATGCTTGGTTATCATAACCCAACGATGGGTCAAATACGGACAAGCCTATCGACAGGTTGATTTCTCAATTAAGTGTGAACGATAAAAGTAGATTTAACCCAACATCATGATCTTAAAACAACCCAGCATTATTCACCCCAGTGTGCCCCCGCCGACAGCTTGTGTCTGTGTACCTGGATTTGTCGTGTCTGCCGAGCTCGTCCTCGCTGCCGCTGCCGGTCTGGAGCTCGATGGTGTTGCAGGACGGCTCCTCGTCCGGTTCATCGTCCTCCTCCGCCGCCTGGATGGCCACGGTGATGGTGACCGGAGCGCTGATCTCCCGCGGCGGCTGCTCGCTGCTCATGGTGTCCGCCGGGCTCGCCTGCTCTCCGGCTGCCGCGCTGGAGTCTGCCGCGCTGCACGGAGAAGCGACGCGGAGCGGAAAACACAAACTCCCCAGGCGCCTGCGCAGCTCGATGGCGGCCGACAGGAAGCGCTCCACGGCGGGGCAGAGCGCGCGGAATCTGCGCCACGGAGCGGCGGTGTCGGAGGAGGAAGCGCGGCCGTCTGGAGCTGCTACTTCCTCATATGTAAGCGGCTTTGTGCGCCGGAACGAAGCTCTGGGATTGGGCCGCGCCTCCCCAACCCACCCGCTAAACTCCAGCCAGGAGGGCGGCAGCAGGAGCGCGACGCACCGTAGCAACGCGTTCAGCACGCGCGACATTTCTTCACGTTTTCTCATTGCTTTCCTTACAGGAGTCGCGAGCGCGTCGCTCGTGCATTTATATCGGCGACATTTCTCTTCACGTGAAGGCAATTAAGGAGTTGTCGCTAATTGAAAGTTAAATGAGCGCAGAGTCTGGCCTCACGCGATTGGATAATAGGATTTGACGGATTATTATTAGGGCTCAGGAGGACGAAACAAACGTCCTGGAGATGAACGTGTGTGTGTGTGTGTGTGTGTGTGTGTGTGTGTGTGTGTGTGTGTGTGTGTGTGTTTGGGGGGTTTCCAGTTCTGGTTTGTAGCCGGAAAAGCATCCGCTGCGTAAAACATATGCTGCAATAGTTGTCGGTTCATTCCACTGTGGTGACCCCTGATTAATAAAGGGACTCAGCTGTAGGACAATGACTGAATGAATGAATCATAACAGGAATACATTTTATTAATTTATTTTACGTTTTTTATTGCTTAAATAAATGCTTGAAATGGAAACTCCACATTCTCTTTTAAACATGTGTAACACAAACATGAGGAGACCAAATCGTAAAAATGAATAAACAACATTATATTATATCTATTATTAGTGTTATCACTAGTATTATTTATTCAATTATTCATAAATTGTATTTTATTAATGTCCACCCCTAAACCCAGCCCACTGTACAATCTGAATTATACAGTATCACAAAGATGTATGCTGTATATGCGTATCCACAGCTGTATCCCTTCTAGACTTTACAGGCAAGTACTCTTGGACAGCGCGCGATTTACAAACTATTTTAATATAAAAACTAAAGTTCACATAATATTGCAGAAAAAGCTGTGTTAAATCATGAAGATCTGATGACGTCTCTTCCTAATTACAGTTGTTCTCAGTGGCGTTGGTGCATTTCTCACAGCACTATTTACATTTGCACAACAGTTCCTGCATTTCTCAAAACAATTAGTCATTTGTGCACATCACAGTAGCAGTTTCTCATTCCTTTCAACACATTGCAGATGCTTTTGGACATGCATCAACTGCTTCCACACAACTCTCTGCTGTTTATAACATTATAATCTGCTCATGTCATGTCAGTCAAAATGAACTGAACTTGTGAATGCTGAACAGTCTCTCCATATTAAACTAACAGTCCTCATTTCACTCCTGGAGTCATTACATACACAAATGCTGAACTAGAGTCAAAATCTGTCAGCACATTTAATAAAACATTTTAAATCTTTTATTTTTCTGAAAATGTCTCCTAAATTGAACAGTTTGATGACTGGTTTACAGACCTGTGTATGTTGTTGGTTCAGTTCCGATATGTGCTGCATTATTGTGTACAGTTGTGCACAGAAAGCTTGTTTGTTGTAAATAAGGCTGTTTATTCTTCTGCACAATGCTGTCAATAAGTCAGAATTGTAAAGAGCATCTGCAGTAAACATGTGACATACATATTCAGTGTGTTCTACTCAGATACCTCACTAAATGCAGTGATGTCTCACTTTACTGTAGTCTGGCTGTGCTAATAGTATATAGTGCTGCTGTCTTGAGCATTTCAGGACGTGTCACCAACATTGACTTGTTTGCATTGGAATAAATGTCCAGAGTAAACTGTGATAATGAAAACAGGACAAAGCCATTTGACTATCCTGTTGATAATCAATGGTGTCAGGACTCTTCATCTTGATCACACTGACACTTTCACTGACATCAATACTTGCTTTTGTGGAATGAGCTCTCCTTTTTGAGAAAGTGACGCGCTTCTGCAGGTTATCAGCAAGGGTTTTGCACTGTTTTGAGAAATGCATGAACTGTTGTGCAAATGTAAATAGTGTTGTGAGAAATGCACCAACGCCACTGAGAACAACTGTAAATGAATAAATGCAGAAAAATAATATTAGTCAAAGTAAGTAATAGACAGACAGACAGACAGACAGACAGACAGACAGACAGACAGATAGATAGACAGACAGACAGACAGACAGACAGACAGACAGACAGACAGACAGACAGACAGACAGATAGATAGATAGATAGATAGATAGATAGATAGATAGATAGATAGATAGATAGATAGATAGATAGATAGATAGATAGATAGATAGACAGACAGACAGACAGACAGATAGATGCATAGACAGATACATAGCCAGTCAGACAGACAGACAGAAAGGCAGATAGATAGATAGATAGATAGATAGATAGATAGATAGATAGATAGATAGATAGATAGATAGATAGATAGATAGATAGATAGATAGATAGATAGATAGATAGATAGATAGATAGATAGATAGATAGATAGATAGATAGATAGATAGACAGACAGACAGATAGATAGATAGATAGATAGAAAGACAGACAGACAGACAGACACATAGATCGATAGACAGACAGACAGATAGATGCATAGACAGATACATAGCCAGTCAGACAGACAGACAGAAAGGCAGATAGATAGATAGATAGATAGATAGATAGACAGACAGACAGACAGACAGACAGACAGACAGACACATAGATCGATAGACAGACAGACAGATAGATGCATAGACAGATACATAGCCAGTCAGACAGACAGACAGAAAGGCAGATAGATAGATAGATAGATAGATAGACAGACAGACAGATAGATAGATAGATAGATAGATAGATAGAAAGACAGACAGACAGACAGACAGACACATAGATCGATAGACAGACAGACAGATAGATGCATAGACAGATACATAGCCAGTCAGACAGACAGACAGAAAGGCAGATAGATAGATAGATAGATAGATAGATAGATAGATAGATAGATAGATAGATAGATAGATAGATAGATAGATAGATAGATAGATAGATAGATAGATAGACAGACAGACAGACAGACAGAAAGACAGACAGACAGACAGACAGACAGACAGACACATAGATCGATAGACAGACAGACAGATAGATGCATAGACAGATACATAGCCAGTCAGACAGACAGACAGAAAGGCAGATAGATAGATAGATAGATAGATAGACAGACAGACAGACAGACAGACAGACAGACAGACAGAGTGATAGTGTAGTTTGGCTTCTTATAACATGAAAACACACTTGTGTATATATACGTGTCCCTATGCCAGAAATGCACAGCTGTATAATAGAGTACTAATATTGAGAGTGTGCGTGCGTGTGTGTGTGTGTGTGTGTGTGAGTCACTGCTGCTGTGAGCTGCTCTGGAGTCATTCTGCATGACGTCACATTCTTGTCCTGCCCATTGATGATGACACATGTCAGCTACTGGTGAGCATGCACACACACACAAACACCAAGATACACATGCACACACAGAAACATATATGCACGCACACATATATGCACATACACACTCACATGAACAAACATATGCTCACACACACATATAAGCACACAGGTGTCTCCATCAGTCTGGTGTCCAGCTCTGTCTGCTCATTCTCTGCTGCTTCTCCACCCCCTTGTGTGTGTGTGTGTGTGTGTGTGTGTGTGTGTGTGTGTGTGTGTGTGTGTGTGTGTGTGTGTGTGTGTGTGTGTGTGTGTGTGTGTGTGTGTGTGTGTGTGTGTGTGTGTGTGTGTGTGTGTGTGTGTGTGTGTGTGTGTGTGTGTGTGTGTGTGTGTGTGTGTGTTATTACAGGTGAAGCCGTGCTGCGTTACTGAGAAACACACAATACTGAAGCTCATTCAGAGGCTGCTCATGAATATGCAGATGATTATTGACCATCAGCAGCAGCTCATGTGCAAACGCTCAAACCTCTGTTTCCTAGAAGGAGAAATAATGATCAGCCAATGAAACACATCAGAGACTCTGTGAGATGCATGTGGGACCGCTTTATTATTTCATTATTGAAATTAGTGTGTTAGTCAGGTGTAGCACTAGTGTCATTTTCTTTTTGGCTTAGTCCCATTATTAATCAGGGGTCGCCACAGCGGAATGAACCACCAACTTATCCAGCATATGTTTTAAGCAGTGGATGCCATTCCAGCTGCAACCCAGTACCTGGAAACATCCAAACACAACTCGTTCACACACACACACACACACACACTATGGCCAATTAAGCTTACTCAATTCCCCTATAGCGCATGTGTTTGGACTGTGGGGGAAACCGGAGCACCTGGAGGAAATCTACGCCAACACGGGGAGAACATGCAAACTCCACACAGATACGCCAACTGAACCAGTCGGGGCTTGAACCAGCGACCTTCTTGCTTTAAGGCGAATGTGCTGAGGTGATGCTATCAGGCGTAGAGCTGAGAAAAACTGTGTTATTTGCAGGTTTGTCCTCCGGAACAAAAGAAAGAAATAGAGTGTGAGAGATTAGCTGACAGAGTTAACACAGTGGGGTCTGAACATCACACTGTGAGTGGATTAAAAAAGAAATAGTCTGATGTAAAGATGCAGGTTAAGAGGAGAACAGCGGTGCACCGTCATACTGTGGAGCGAACTGGGGATGCTGAACTAACTTTCCTCACTTTACTGTCTGGAGTAGTGTCCGTGTCTGTGGGACATACAGATGTATTAGAGGAACACTTTGTTAGGGCGGTATAGCAGCACCTCTGCTATTATCAAGGCAGCGCCACCTGCATTTCAGCTGCCCAATCGCCTGCTCTACAACTGACCGAGAGTGAGAATGACCATCACTGTATCTGTGCTCTTGGTCAGTGTGTGGGTTGTTGAGGGGGTTAACAGCCATGTCTTTAATGGAGAACCCCGCTCTCTTGATATGCAGGCCCGGGGCATCCATAGAGGCGACCTAGGCCGCCGCCTAGGGCGGTAGATAGAGAGGGCAGTGTCCGCCACCCCCTTCTTCACTTTTATCCATGACAACACCAACCCCTCCCATCCACCTTCGCCCCCCTTCCCCTGTCTTCATTATCATCCACGAAACCTGAGCACTACCCCCCCCTTAGGGCAGGAGAATATAACAGAGAGGGCGGCGTCCGCGATCCCCCTTTGTAGTGTGCAATTTAACATAATAGCTCTAGGAGTCGCCAATGGAAATAAAACGAACATACACAAGAAATACACGTACGCCAGACATGAAGTTGGCATCGACCAACACACATTCTCACGTTCATTTCATCATTACTAAATCCATTTTCAAATTCTTGCTGCAACCCATCACTGGGAAACACCCACACACACTCATACTCTACGACTAGTTTAGTTGATCAATTCCCCTATAGCGCATGTGTTTGGACTGTGGGGGAAACCGGAGCAAACCCACGGCAACACGGGGAGAACATGCAAACTCCACACAGAAACACCACCTGACCAAGCCGGGAATCGAACCAGCGACCTTTTTGCTGTGAGGTGATTGTGCTACCCACTGCGCCACCGTGCTGCCCATTCAACTTTATTAATAACCATTAAGACATAAGAAAGGATCCACGCCATCAGGTCAAATATAGACAAACCCAACGTTGGGTTCACTTTATATTTCACTTTTAAATATAACTTTTAACTTTGTCTAAATTTGAACATTCAACATTGTGTTAAAAACAACCCAGCGATTTTTTTGAGTGTATCACATTATCACAAGTGCAGCAAACACTCTTTAACGAGACAGCTCACCCAAAAATGACAATTGTGTCATCATTTAGATGTCGTTTGAGTTTCTTTTTTGCGCTGAACACAAAAGAAGATCATTTGAAGCATGTTGGAAACTGGTAACCATTGACTTCCATTGTAATCATTTTCCTATGGTAGTCAATAATTTCCGGTTTTCAACATTCTTCAAATATCTTCCTTTGTGTTCAACTGAAGAAGCTCATTAAATGTTTGAATACACTCAAACGAGAGTAAACAGCGAGTAATTTATATTTTTTGGGTGAACTGGCCCTTTAAATACAGGTTGCAGTGAGCTTTTCTCAATAGTGCAAAGGAAAAAGTTCCCGACAGACTGATCTGATTGGTTTAATAAATTCAGCACGGCACAAAGAAAGACTTGATTTGGATTAAATCAGAGGAGATTGAGCCAAGGACAGTCAGTCTGTGTGTGTGAAAGAGCTTCAGTCTGTTCAGATGAGGATTGTGTGAGCTGAAGCAGATGCTGAGAAACACTGAGATAATGAGCAGGTGCTGGAGCTCATAAGCATATTCAGCACAGGAGCGCACAAACATGATAACAACAGCTCACTTCATCAACAGGCAGTCTTTATGTAGGAATAAAAACTAACATGTGAAGAACTGTTCTCATTTGGACATGCTGTTAATTAATATTATTAATAATAATAGAAAGAGAGGCACGGTGTCCCCACAGCAAGAAGGTCGCTGGTTTGAGTCCCGGCTGGGTCAGTTGGTGTTTCTGTGTGGAGTTTGCATGTTCTTTTCGTGTTGGCGTGGGTTTCCTTCGGGTGCTCTGGTTCAAACAATTGCACTATAGGGAAATTGATTAACTAAATTGGCAGTAGTATATGGGTGTTTCCCAGTTCTGGGTTGCAGCTAGAAGGGCATCCGCTGCGTAAAACATATGCTGGAATAGTTGGCGGTTCATTCCACTGTGGCATCCCCTGATTAATAAAGGGACTAAGCTGAAAGAAAATGAATGAATAATAATAGTAATACATTTTATTTATTTATATTACGTTTTTTTATTGAGTGAAAAATTTGGAAATGCTTGAAATGGCAGACACAGGGAAAGACTTTCCACATTCTCTTTTAAACATGTCTAACACAAACATGAGAAGACGAAATAGTAAAAATAAAATAGAAATAATAAAAATGAATAAATAACATTGTATTATATCATTTATTAGTATTATTATAACGATTATTATTCATTTTATTTATTAAATTATTCATTAAATTGTATTTTATTAATGTTTTCCTCTAAACCCAACTCTCACAGTAATGTAAATCTGAATGATACAGTATGTGCGCGTCCACAGCTGTATCCCTTCTACACTTTACCGACAGGTACTCTTGGACAGCGGCTGGCAGCGGAAGTGCTGGTTACTGTTTACTTTAGGTTGGTTGCTAAGGATGCGCTTTCCAGGAGATGCAACGTGAAAGCTCGCTGTAAATCTGATTTTCTTTAACATGTATCTGAACAAGCTTGTGTCCGTGAGTGAGAAGTGAAGCGAAAATGCGCTCCTCTAAGCAGCGGAAGTGCAGTAGCAGCGGGCGGTTTCTGCCATCTGCGGTAAGAGTTTGATGAAGAGCTGATAAATCTCACGAAGAGCCGTGTGATGAAACACTATAGTGCTGTTTAATTATACTATAGTAAACTGTAGATATTATAGTAACTATTTGTTAACGATTGCTCCAGCATCTGTAGTTTTAACAAAAGTGAACTGATAATGTAGTATATTTTATTGTTTACTACAGTAAACTGTGGCGTATGGTAGTAAAATATACACTATAGTTATAGAAAACGACAGTATTGACTCATTTGTTTATAATACTGTAGTCGTTGTGTTACCATAGCAACTATAAAACTACAGCAAATCAATTGATAGTTGTGGTACCATAGCAACTGTAGAATTACTACAACATCAATTGCTTAAGTTGTTGTGTTACCATAGCAACTGTATAATTACTATAACAGATCGATTGATATAGTTATTGTTACTATAGCAACCATATAATTACTACAACATTAATTGCTTAAGTTGTTGGGCTACCATAGCAACTGTAGAATTACTACAACAGATTGATTTATATAGTTTTTGTGTTACCATAGCAACTGTAGAATCACTACAACAGATCGATTGATATAGTTGTTGTGTTACCATAACAACTGTAGAATCACTACAACAAATTTGTTGATATAGTTGTTGTGTTACCATAGCAACTGTAGAATTGCTACAACAGATTGATTGAAATAGTTGTTGTGTTACCGTAACAACTGTAGAATTACTACAACATCAATTGCTTAAGTTGTTGTGTTACCATAGTAACTGTAGAATTACTATAACAGATCGATTGATATAGTTATTGTTACCATAGCAACCATAGAATTACTACAACATCAATTGCTTAAGTTGTTGTGCTACCATAGCAACTGTAGAATTACTACAACAGATTGATTTATATAGTTCTTGTGTTACCATAGCAACTGTATAATCATAACAACAGATCGATTGAAATAGTTGTTGTGTCACCATAGCAACTGTATAATCATGACAACAGATCGATTGAAATAGTTGTTGTGTTACCATAGCAACTGTATTATCATGACAACAGATCGATTGAAATAGTTGTTGTGTTACCATAGCAACTGTATTATCATGACAACAGATCGATTGAAATAGTTGTTGTGTTACCATAGCAACTGTAGCATCACTACAACAGATAGACTGATATAGTTGTTGTTACCATAGCAACTGTAAAATTAACAGAATAATTAATTCAAGTACTTGTATTATTGTAAATACTGTAGTGCTTTTGAACCATTATATAGTAAATATTGTGGTTCAAAAACACAGTGATGAATAGTCATGAGCTCATTCACTGCTCAGCATGTTTATTGGACATAATAACAACAATTAGAAAAGAATGTAGTGTGTAATAGAGGACTTTAAAAGTGTTGCAGTGTTTACACACATGGTCTATTATGAGATTGTTTGACCTGCTGGGCTTTTGTGTGTAGAGTTATAATACTGTGTGGATGTATATTGCTCTTTTTAACATTTAATCTTGTTGTCTTTTATAATGTAGTATAATTTTAATCACATTTTTTCCTTAAATCAAGCCAATGAGCAAAATAATGTTATTAATAAAGAAGCGAAAACTAGATTGTTTTATTTACTCCACTGGCAGAATATGTTGCCTGTTTTATGGAAAAACTGCCTTCATTTTGATCCATTGTTTCTGAAAACAAGACTATCTGTTTCGCTTGCCTAGAAAATGCTTCTTGATTTTAGAATTTTGAGATGTTTATGCAAGAAACAAGACTAGCTCACACCACTGTACTGTATGTGTATAATATATTTGTAATGAAGTAAATAAAATGTATCATGGACTGTTGTGTAAAATGCATTAAAGAAGTCGCATAATAATAAGCAGCAGTATATATAAGTTCAGCATTATGTAAATCCAGTGTGTTGTGGTGTTTCTGATGTTGTGCGTGTTTCTGCAGGTTCACAGCAGCTATAAGCAGCATCTTGCAGCAGTCAGCTCTTTACTGCCGGACAGACTGAGCCGCAGACCTGTGAGTGTTTATCAATGATCACCACCACTGTGCTTTATGTTACACACACACACACACACACTTCAACACTTTCTACACATCTTGTAATGTCTCTGGAATGAAATGTTATGTGTGTGAATGAAAGACTGCTCAGTTATATAGCAACACAATATAAAACAACCCGAGCTGACCAGTGTGCTTCACAATTACTAAAACCCACAAACAACCAAAGCCAAGTGAAACAAAGAATTAAAGGAAAATAAAGCATTTAGTGGGTCAGAAAATAGGAAATAAAAGCCATTTATCTAATTGGATGGGGATTTGTGTGAGTTCAGAGGTAGTTATAGGTCCACTAGAGCATAACTATTGACAGAACACTGAAATACACTCACCGGCCACTTTATTAGGTACACCTGTCCAACTGCTTGTTAGCGCAAATGTCTACCACATTCAGATGCTCGGCTCAAAATTTGGCCTCAACAACATGAAAGCATGGATCATCCTGCCTTGTATCAGCGGTTCAGGCTGGTGGTGGTGGTGTAATGGTGTGGGGGAGATTTTCTTTAGGTCCATTAGTACCAATTGAGCATCAACGCCACAGCCTACCTGAGTATTGCTGCTGACCATGTCCATCCCTTTATGAGCACAGTGTCTCCATCTTCTGATGGCTACTTCCAGCAGGATAACGCAGCATGTCATAAAGCTCAATCATCTCAGACTGGTTTCTTGAACATGACGATGAGTTCACTGTACTCAAATGGCCTCCACAGTCACCAGAGCTCAATCCAATAGAGCAGCTTTGGGATGTGGTGGAACGGGAGATTGGCATCATGGATGTGCAGCCGACAAATCTGCAGCAACTGTGTGATGCTATCATGACAATATGGAGCAAAATCTCTGAGGAATATTTCCAGTAGCTTGCTGAATCTCTGCCATGAAGGATTAAGGCAGTTCTGAAGGTAAAAGTGGGTCAAATCTGGTACTAGTGAGGTGTACCTAATAAAGTGGCCGGTGAGTGTATCTTCTGTTGACCACATTAATATTCTGTTCATCAATATTATTATCGTTTATCCTCTGGGCTCTGCTGAACGCTTGATTGTGATTGGCTGTTGTTTTCATTAAGTTGTTCAGCAGTGAGCGTGACTGTAATGTTGTGATGTTCTTCATTCATCAGCTGGATCTGAGGTTATCAAATGACCTGAAGAACACTTTCAATGTGGACGCCTTGAAAACACAACCATGCACAAGCGGTACAGGACTCTGTGTGTGTTTGTGTGTGTGTTTGTGTGTGTTTGTGTGTGCGTGTGTGTGTGTGTTTCTCTTTGTATGTGTGTGTACTTGTGTGTATCTTTCTCTCTATACTCAAATATAGGCAAGCATGCACACACTCAAACATACACACTCAAATTAACAAAAGTGCAAACACACACACACACACACAAACACACATACACACTATAACAGAACACACACTCGCACACATACACACATAAATTAAATCACAATACACACACACAGCTCACACCATGCTGCACAATCAAAACACACACACACACACACACACACACACACACACACACACACACTCTTATACAAATGCGCAGTGTCTTCTCTCTCTTTCTCTCTCACGAATACATTTTTTCTCACACACACACACACTAACCCAGAACAGACGCTCACACACACACACACACACACACACACACACACACACACACACACACACACACACACACTCCTCCAGAGTCCTAACAGACATGTTATGTGCTGACTCTTCAGCTGATGTCGAGCCGCTGTTCTTCTGCTGCTGATCATTATCGTCTCTTCTGAAGGTGAAACAGGAAGTCTGCGTGACAGTTCTGTCCCCAATTTCCTGTCTGCCACCAGCTTCAGAGATGACATCTCTTCCTGTCCTGAGAGACTCGATCTGGACCGGTACCACGTTCATTCAACACTCAAATGTTGGCAACTTTAAAGATCTGCCATGTTCTTCATTAGTTTTGTGATTTACCAGAGACTGTGCATTCATTCATTATTTTAGCTTAATTTGATTATTATTTTAATTTAATTTTTTATATATATTACTATTTTTGTTATTTTATATTTATTTTTAATCTAGGTTGTTTTTTTATTTTATTTAAAATATTTTATGTTATTGTTTAATTTACATTTTTATTTAATATTTTTTGGTTTATTTAAAAGTTTAATTTTATTTTATATTTAATTTTGACAGTTTTGTTTGTTTTATTTGATTTAAATCATATTATTTCATCGGTTAATTTGAAAGTTTTATTTAGTTTTATATCTATTTTTTATTTAGTTAGTTTGTTTTATTTATTTATTTTTTAAAATACTCTTTCATTATTTCATTATTTATTTAAATTTTTTAGTTGATTTCAATTTTATATTTTATTTAAAAGTTGTATTAAATTTTATATTTATTTTTTATTTAGTTAGTTTGTTTTATTTTGTTTTGTTTAAATCAATACTCTATTTCATTATTTATTTTAAATTTTTAGTTGATTTCAATTTTATATTTTATTTAAAAGTTTTATTAAATTTTATATTTATTTTTAGTTAGTTTGTTTATTTTTTATTTAAAATATTTTATGTTATTGTTTAATTTACATTTTTTATTTTGTATTTTTTTATTTAAAAGTTTAATTTAACTTTATATTTATTTTTGACAGTTTGTTTTATTTGATTTAAATCATATTATTTCATCATTTAATTTAAAAGTTTTATTCAATTTTATATTTATTTTAGTTAGTTTGTTTATTTTATTTTATTTTAAATATTTTATTTCCTTTTTTTACATTTTTTATTTAAATTTTATATTTTATTTTTTAATTTAGTGTATTTACTTTGTTTGTTTTATTTTACTTTAATTTCTTTTTTACATGTTTTACATATCTTTTGGCTTGAGATATTGTTTTTAAACTTAAAATAAAAAAAAAAATGTGAATAGTATTTTGAAAATGTTGATATATTTATTATTTAGACTGTTTAAAATATGTGTGTTTTTCTGAATCTGTGATGATCTAGTGTCCAGCAGGAGGCAGAAGCGTCTCTCTCTCTGCCTGTCTGTTTGAACAGGTGTGTCATTAAAGCAGTGCTCATCAGTGTGTGTGTTTGCATGTTTTCTCTGCTGTGTGTGTGTGTGTGGGTGTGTGTACGTGCAGGCGTGGACTGACTGATCTGCCGGATCTGCAGTCTCTCCGTGAGCTGCATCAGCTGAACCTGCAGCACAACCTGATCACACACCTGCAGCACCTGCAGAGCCTGCGGAGCCTGCTGCTGCTCGATCTCCATGGCAACCGGCTGATTGACATGTGCGGACTCTCCTCGCTGCGCTGTCTGCGTGTGCTGCTGCTGGGAAACAACCGGTGTGTGTGTGTGTGTGTGTGTGTGTGTGAGAGAGAGAGAGAGAGAGAGAGAGAGAGAGAGAGAGAGCATTTGTGTCTCTCTCTTTGTATCTCTGTGTGTGCCTCTCTGTGTGCATGCTTGTGTAAATCTGTGTGTTTTTGTGTGTATGTATGTATGTATCTGAGTGTATGAATATGGGTGAACACACACATTCATATACACAAAAACACACACACACACACACACACACAGTGTAATCTCTAAGGAATGTTCACGCCCTGCTCTTTAGATCAACAGGACTCTAATTAAACTGTCAGTGTTTGATATCAGAACTGAAGAAGAGTTTGATTCAGTTCTGAAGGAGATCCGACTGCAGAACACCAGTAGCACATTCAGTATATATGTTTAATCATTTAAAAACCTTTCTTTATAAATATGTCTGTATATATTTGTGCTTAAATTAACATTTTAATTATTATTATTTGAACTACTGTTAATTTTTTTAATTTAATAGAAATGTAGACATTTAGAGCTTTTATTTTGTTTAAAATAATATTTTTTAACACATTACTAATATTTTAATTTCAGAAAGTTCAACTTTTTCGTGGAATAATTCAGATTTTTGATCAAAACAAAAGAAATCATTTGTAGTTTTGACCTGCTGAATTGTAGATTTTCTGTTTTTTTCTGTTGTGAGTATTAATAAATAATTATGTTGTATATATTATTAATATTAATTATGTTGTGTGCATTATTTATAATTAATTATGTTGTGTTTATTATTAATAATTAATTATTTTGTGTGTATTATTAATGATTAATTATTTTGTGTTCATTATTTATAATTAATTAGGTTGTGTGCATTATTAATAATTAATTATTTTGTGTGTATTATTATTGATTAATTATGTTGTGTTCATTATTAATAATTATGTTGTGTGTATTAAAAATAATGAATTATGTTGTATTAATAATGAAGAATTATTACTGATGTTTGCTGTAGAATACAGAGGATCAGTGATGTGGACGGACTCACCAAACTCGATGTTCTGGACTTACATAATAATCAGGTGCACATTTTATAAATACAATAATCCATCAGTTATATTATTACTAATATTATTATTATTATTTTTTTTATTTTTTAATTATTATTGTTGTTCTTTTTGTTGTTGTTATTGCTGTTATCCTTATAATAATAATAATAATAATAATTATTATTATTATTATTATTATTATTATTACTGTTGTTGTTGCTGTTCACTTTATTATTATTATTATTGTTGTTGTTGTTGCTGTTATTATTATTATTATTACTATTTTTATTATTATTGTTATTATTATTATTATTATTATTATCAATATTATTATTAATAATAATATTGTTGTTATTATTTTTATATTATTAATATTATTATTATCATTATCATCAATATTATTACTATCATTATTATTATTATTATTATTGTTATTGTTGTTGTTGTTATTAGGCACTGAGAGCTGCTGCTGTTTTAATAATCTATAAATCCCATTGAACGTATCACATTATTCCTCTCCACCATTAAAGTCAGCATGATTTTTTGAATGCATGTTGCTTATTATAAAAACATCATCAGGTTTTATTAGCTTTTGTCATTATTTAGTCATTAACCAACTTTTTAAAATAGTTTTTATTTTATTTTTTTAGGTATTCATTAACTATTACACACACACAATAGTAACACACAATATTACTATTATATTTTTGTGTGCACTTTTGTAGTAATTTTCTATGCTTTATTAATACTTTTAATGATTAGTTATTATTTAATTATGAGTTATTAGTAATATTTTCTTTAGTAATTCAACAGAATTTTGTAATCATTTTTTTTGTTGTTGTTGTAATTTATCAGGTTTTATTAGTAATAAAAAATTTTAGTAATTCACCAGGTTTTGTAAATAGTCTTTTTAATTATTAGTTATTAGTTAATTATTAGGTATTAGTTAATTTGTTCTGTAATTTTTTTAGTAGTTCATCAGGATTTTTTTACAGGTTTTTTGGTAGTAATTTTTTGTGATTTGTCGGGTTTATTAGTTATCAAAAAAGTTTTTTTTTTAAATTCCCCATTTTTTCCAGTAATTATCAGCAGATTTAAACATGTGCTGTGATTGCGGAGGCTGATGCTGATTGGTTGATCCTGCTGTGCAGAAGTAGCTCCGCCCCCTCACTCTTGTCAGTAGCACATCACAGAAGCCGATCATTTCCATCATCAGCCTGTCATTTATGGCTATTTTAATCACATTAAGTGCTAGTTTGGGCTGCTGGACGTTTATGTGGATGTTTATCGGTTTTTATAGCCATAGTGCTTTTGAAGTTGCTTTTTATTTCACTCTGAGCGGCCTTGAATGTCCCTAAACTAATTCAGTGCTTCATTTAGCTGCACATGTAGAATAAGGCAGAGCCCACATCATCCTAACAATTATCCACAACACCCTAGCAACCACATAGAAACATCTTAAAAACCATCCTCAAAACCTTAGCAACCACCTCAAAACATCTTAACCATCCTCAACACCCTAGCAACCACCTCAAACAAATTAACAACCATCCTCAACACCCTACCAACCACCTCAAAATATATTAACAACCATCTCCAACACCCTAACACCCAAGCAACCACCTTAAACAAATTAAAAAACCATCCACCCTAGCAACCATCTCAAAAGATATCAGCAACCATCCTCAACAGCCTACCAACCACCTCAAAACATATTAACAATCATCCTCAACACCCTACCAACCACCTCAAAATATATTAACAACCATCTCCAACACCCTAACACCATAGCAACCACCTTAAACAAATTAAAAACCATCCTAAACACCCTAGCAACCATCTCAAAAGATATCAGCAACCATATTCAACAGCCTACCAACCACCTCAAAACATATTAACAATCATCCTCAACACCCTAACACCCTAGCAACCACCTCAAACAAATTAACAACCATCCTCAACACCCTACCAACCACCTCAAAACATATTAACAACCATCCTCAACACCCTAACACCCTAGCAACCAACTCAAACAAATTAAAAACCATCCTCAACACCCTACCAACCACCTCAAAGCATAGTAACAACCATCCTCAACACCCAAACACCCTAGCAACAACCTCAAACAAGTTAACAACCATCGTCAACACCCTAACACCTTAGCAACCACCTCAAATCACCTTGACAACCATCTTCAACACCCTATAGCAACCATCTCAAAACATTAACAACCATCATCAATACCCTAACACCCTAGCAACCACCTCAAACACATTAACAACCATCCTCAACTCCCTAACAACAGCCTCAAAAGATATTAACAAACATCCTCAACACCCTAACAACAACCTCAAACATCTTAACAACCATCCTCAACACCCTAACAACCTCAAAACATTAACCGACCTCAACACTCTAACATGCTAGCAACCACCTCAAAACATATTGCACTTTGCAATGCCTATTGAGTTTACATCACACAACTCTCAAAAATATGTAGAGTACAAACATGATTTGTCATTAACAGCACAATATATCAGTTCCTAATGCAAATGATTAGTTTTTTAATTAATTAATGTTGTATTTGAGGTCAGTTTTCAGATGCGTTGCCGTGTCAGTGTTGGAGAATGTTCTGACTGTCTGTTTCTCCTCAGATCTGTCAGATTGAAAACATCTCCTGTTTGTCGAGGCTTCGCTTGCTGAATCTGTCTGGAAACCGAATCACTCGAGTGGAGAATCTGCAGGGCTTGAACTCTCTCACCGAACTCAACCTGCGGCACAACAGCATCACGTCTGTGGTGAGAAACACACACACACACACACACACACACACACACGCACACATGCACACATATGCAGACTGGAGTCAGTTTAACATAACTACAGTTGCTACAATGTTTCACTTTGATATACAGTTGCTAAGGTATCATTGGTGGTTGCTAAGGTGTTCTGATTGTTATCCTGTGACTCATGGTCACCTTTTCATAATGCAGCAGTTGAGAATGCTGCATCTGATCACTTAGCAAATAAGAGTAGCACAGTCATCCTGCTGTCTGCGATTAGTGACGTTTTTTCTGTTGTGTCTGTGATTGGTGGAGCCGCGTTGCACATCGGCTGGACGGTGACGTCATATTGTGTCTGGAACATTGCTGCTAAATATAGAAGCATTCAGAGAGGAGGATCAATGCACAGATCCAGACAGCAGTTACAGCACGTTTAAGGTGTTCAGACACCGACTGCAGACAAAAAGATCACAGAATATTCCATCATCAGGTTATTGACTGAACATCCTAGCACCTAGAAGCATCTTAACAACCATCCTCCGCTCCATTGCAACAACCTAGAAACATTTTAGCATTCACCTAAAAGCTTCAAAGCAACCATCCTTAACACCCTAGAATCCATCCTGAAACATTTTAGCAAACACTGTCAACACCCTGACAAAATGGAAACATTCTAGCAGTCACCAACAACACCCTAGCAACAACCTTGAAGCATCTTAGGATCATTTCAAGACCCTTGCAAACACCTTGAAATACTTTTACCTATTGTAGTAAATTCTTAGCAAACACACACAACACCCGCGCAAACATCACCAGTACCTGGAAACATTGCAGCAACCCTTCTCAAATCCTAGCATCTACAAACATTTTAGTAGCACTCATGCACCTAGACACATCTTACAACTACCTTCACACCCTAGCAACCACCTAGAAACACCTTAGTAGCATTCTCAAAACCATAGCAAACTCCTTAAAACATCTTAGTGTAGGCCAGGTAGTAAGTGTTGTGCAGGAAAACCTCACTCCTCTGACCTCTAAAGGTGCTCTAGTGGCAGATGCTAGAGGCCATGGTCTGTAGCCTCCTTGTTTAGAGCAACCTACTCTTATGCAGAAGGTTTACATTAGCAACCATCCTCAACAATTGTTGTCAAAATATTTTAAAAACCATCATCAGCACCCTAGAAACAACCTGGAAAAATCTTAATAATCATCCTCAACACCCTGGCAACCACCTCAAGCCATCTTAGCGACCAATCCTCAACATCCTAGCAACCACCTAAAACATCTTAGCAACTGTCTTCAACAGCTGTTGTACAAAGATCTTAGATACCATCACCAACAACCTAGCAACTACCTGGAAATGCCTGAACAACCATGCTCAACATCCTACCAACCATTTTAAAACATCTTAACAGCCATCATCAACACCCTAGCAATCGCCTCAAATAATTGTAACAGCCATCCACAACACCACATGCAAATGTCTTGACAATATCCTCAACACTCTAACAATCTCCTTTAATCAACTTAACAACCATCGTCAACACCCTAACAACAACCTCAAAACATTTTAACAACCATCGTCAACACCCTAACAACAACAACCTGAAAACATATTAACAACCATCGTCAACACCCTATCAACAACCTGAAAACATATTAATAACCATCGTCAACACCCTAACAACAACAACCTGAAAACATATTAACAACCATCGTCAACACCCTATCAACAACCTGAAAACATATTAATAACCATCGTCAACACCCTATCAACAACCTGAAAACATATTAACAACCATCGTCAACACCCTATCAACAACCTAAAAACATATTAACAACCATCGTCAACACCCTAACAACAACAACCTGAAAACATATTAACAACCATCGTCAACACCCTATCAACAACCTGAAAACATATTAATAACCATCGTCAACACCCTAACAACAACAACCTGAAAACATTTTAACAACCATCGTCAACACCCTATCAACAACCTGAAAACATATTTATAACCATCGTCAACACCCTAACAACAACAACCTGAAAACATATTAACAACCATCGTCAACACCCTATCAACAACCTGAAAACATATTAATAACCATCGTCAACACCCTAACAACAACAACCTGAAAACATATTAACAACCATCGTCAACACCCTATCAACAACCTGAAAACATATTAATAACCATCGTCAACACCCTATCAACAACCTGAAAACATATTAATAACCATCGTCAACACCCTAACAACAACAACCTGAAAACATATTAACAACCATCGTCAACACCCTATCAACAACCTGAAAACATATTAATAACCATCGTCAACACCCTATCAACAACAACCTGAAAACATATTAACAACCATCGTCAACACCCTATCAACAACCTGAAAACATATTAATAACCATCGTCAACACCCTATCAACAACCTGAAAACATATTAACAACCATCGTCAACACCCTATCAACAACCTGAAAACATATTAACAACCATCGTCAACACCCTATCAACAACCTAAAAACATATTAATAACCATCGTCAACACCCTAACAACAACAACCTGAAAACATATTAATAACCATCGTCAACACCCTATCAACAACCTGAAAACATATTAACAACCATCGTCAACACCCTATCAACAACCTAAAAACATATTAACAACCATCGTCAACACCCTATCAACAACCTAAAAACATATTAACAACCATCGTCAACACCCTATCAACAACAACCTGAAAACATATTAATAACCATCGTCAACACCCTATCAACAACCTGAAAACATATTAACAACCATCGTCAACACCCTATCAACAACAACCTGAAAACATATTAATAACCATCGTCAACACCCTATCAACAACCTGAAAACATATTAACAACCATCGTCAACACCCTATCAACAACAACCTGAAAACATATTAATAACCATCGTCAACACCCTATCAACAACCTGAAAACATATTAATAACCATCGTCAACACCCTATCAACAACCTAAAAACATATTAACAACCATCGTCAACACCCTAACAACAACCTGAAAACATATTAATAACCATCGTCAACACCCTATCAACAACCTGAAAACATATTAATAACCATCGTCAACACCCTATCAACAACCTGAAAACATATTAACAACCATCGTCAACACCCTATCAACAACAACCTGAAAACATATTAATAACCATCGTCAACACCCTATCAACAACCTGAAAACATATTAATAACCATCGTCAACACCCTATCAACAACCTAAAAACATATTAACAACCATCGTCAACACCCTAACAACAACCTGAAAACATATTAACAACCATCGTCAACACCCTATCAACAACAACCTGAAAACATATTAATAACCATCGTCAACACCCTATCAACAACCTGAAAACATATTAATAACCATCGTCAACACCCTAACAACAACAACCTGAAAACATATTAACAACCATCGTCAACACCCTATCAACAACAACCTGAAAACATATTAATAACCATCGTCAACACCCTATCAACAACCTGAAAACATATTAATAACCATCGTCAACACCCTATCAACAACCTAAAAACATATTAACAACCATCGTCAACACCCTAACAACAACCTGAAAACATATTAACAACCATCGTCAACACCCTATCAACAACAACCTGAAAACATATTAATAACCATCGTCAACACCCTATCAACAACCTGAAAACATATTAACAACCATCGTCAACACCCTATCAACAACCTAAAAACATATTAACAACCATCGTCAACACCCTAACAACAACCTGAAAACATATTAACAACCATCGTCAACACCCTATCAACAACCTAAAAACATATTAACAACCATCGTCAACACCCTAACAACAACCTGAAAACATATTAACAACCATCGTCAACACCCTATCAACAACCTGAAAACATATTAATAACCATCGTCAACACCCTAACAACAACAACCTGAAAACATATTAACAACCATCGTCAACACCCTATCAACAACCTGAAAACATATTAACAACCATCGTCAACACCCTATCCACAACCTGAAAACATATTAATAACCATCGTCAACACCCTATCAACAACCTAAAAACATATTAACAACCATCGTCAACACCCTAACAACAACAACCTGAAAACATATTAACAACCATCGTCAACACCCTATCAACAACCTGAAAACATATTAATAACCATCGTCAACACCCTAACAACAACAACCTGAAAACATTTTAACAACCATCGTCAACACCCTATCAACAACCTGAAAACATATTAATAACCATCGTCAACACCCTAACAACAACAACCTGAAAACATATTAACAACCATCGTCAACACCCTATCAACAACCTGAAAACATATTAATAACCATCGTCAACACCCTAACAACAACAACAACCTGAAAACATATTAACAACCATCGTCAACACCCTATCAACAACCTGAAAACATATTAATAACCATCGTCAACACCCTATCAACAACCTGAAAACATATTAATAACCATCGTCAACACCCTAACAACAACAACCTGAAAACATATTAACAACCATCGTCAACACCCTATCAACAACCTGAAAACATATTAATAACCATCGTCAACACCCTATCAACAACAACCTGAAAACATATTAACAACCATCGTCAACACCCTATCAACAACCTGAAAACATATTAATAACCATCGTCAACACCCTATCAACAACCTGAAAACATATTAACAACCATCGTCAACACCCTATCAACAACCTGAAAACATATTAACAACCATCGTCAACACCCTATCAACAACCTAAAAACATATTAATAACCATCGTCAACACCCTAACAACAACAACCTGAAAACATATTAATAACCATCGTCAACACCCTATCAACAACCTGAAAACATATTAACAACCATCGTCAACACCCTATCCACAACCTGAAAACATATTAATAACCATCGTCAACACCCTATCAACAACCTGAAAACATATTAATAACCATCGTCAACACCCTATCAACAACCTGAAAACATATTAACAACCATCGTCAACACCCTATCAACAACAACCTGAAAACATATTAATAACCATCGTCAACACCCTATCAACAACCTGAAAACATATTAATAACCATCGTCAACACCCTATCAACAACCTAAAAACATATTAACAACCATCGTCAACACCCTAACAACAACCTGAAAACATATTAACAACCATCGTCAACACCCTATCAACAACAACCTGAAAACATATTAATAACCATCGTCAACACCCTATCAACAACCTGAAAACATATTAACAACCATCGTCAACACCCTATCAACAACCTAAAAACATATTAACAACCATCGTCAACACCCTAACAACAACCTGAAAACATATTAACAACCATCGTCAACACCCTATCAACAACCTAAAAACATATTAACAACCATCGTCAACACCCTAACAACAACCTGAAAACATATTAACAACCATCGTCAACACCCTATCAACAACCTGAAAACATATTAATAACCATCGTCAACACCCTAACAACAACAACCTGAAAACATATTAACAACCATCGTCAACACCCTATCAACAACCTGAAAACATATTAACAACCATCGTCAACACCCTATCCACAACCTGAAAACATATTAATAACCATCGTCAACACCCTAAAAACAACCTCAAAACATTTTAACAACCATCTTCAACAACCTGAAAATGTATTAACAAACATCCTCAAGATCCTAACAACAACCTCAACATCTTAAATATCCTCAACACGCTAACAACAACCCCAATTCATCTTAACAACCATCCTCAACACTATAAAAACCATCTCCTAAGATTAAAACAATGCCCCAACACCCTAACAACAACCTCAATTCGTCATAGCAACCATCATCAACACCCTAACAACAACCTCAAACATATTAACAACCATCCTCAACACCCTAACAACAACCTCAACATCTTAACTATCCTCAACACCCTAACAACAACCCCGATTCATCTTAACACCATCGTCAACACCATCCCGACCATCTCATAACATTTTACCAACCACCCTCAACACCCTAACAACAACCTCAATTCATCTTAGCAACCAACCTCAACTCCCTAACAACAACAACCTCAAAACATCTTAAGAACTATGCTCAACACTATAACAATCCTCTAAAAACAATGTAACAACCATCCTCAACACCCTAGCAATCCCCTTAAATCTTAGCAACCATCCGTAACACCTCAATTCATCTTAGCAACCATCCATAACATGCTCCCAACCATCTTAAAACATCTTAGCAGTCATTGTCACCTTAGGAAACGCATGGAAATGTCTTAAAAACTATCCTCAACACCCAAACAATCACCACAAATCCTCTTAGCAACCATCCACAACACCCTAGCAACCACACATTGACTGTGTGTGAAAGCTGAAACCACTGCCTGTTTCTGCTGTCAAGCACTTCTTGTGTGTGCTGAACACACACTCACACACACACACACACACTCTCCCCTCCCCCGCAGCTCTTGCGCTGCCCCTCCCGCCGGCGTTGTGCGCGCGCATGTGTGTGTGAGTACGGGTGTATCAGTGTGCCGGTGTCTGTAGGATGCAGCATCATCTCTCCATCTTTTCTGCCTGTCTGTAGACGGATGTGGAGCATCTTCCTCGTCTGCAGCGCCTGTTTCTCAGCGCCAACAACATCAGCAGGTAACAGCAGCTTCAGCACCAGTGTGTGTGTGTGTGTGTGTGTGTGTGTGTGTGTGTGTGTGTGTGTTTAAGCTGTCTGAGGACACACTGTGCTCTAATACTGCAGCAGTGCACACACACACACAGAAGCATTTGAACTGTTGTGTGTCTTATTCTGTAACCGTGGGAACATGATTCAGTCGTCTGTTCCGCTGTTGTCATGGTGTGAGTGCTGCGGTTGCTAAGGGAGTGAGCGGATGCAGGAGTGGCTGCAGTCTGAAGTGTTGATGCGGTCTGACGGCATGTTTGTCCCTCAGTACTGCTGTGTCATCCTGCTGCATCCACTGCCCTGAGTGTGTGTGTGTGTGTCTCTGTGTGTGTGTGGGTGGGTGGGGTTAACTGAAGCTCATGGGTCACTCAATATCTGTGTTAAATTTAATTTAAAAGAGCTGATATGCAGAAATCCCCTTTATTTGGGGCTTACACCCAGTAGTGTGTGTGTCAGCAGTGTGTGAGTATCTCCAGCAGCCTCTAATGATGAACATGAGTGAATTGTGTTTATTATAATCAGACTTGATGAAGGAAACACTTTGATTGGCATTCTCCCTTTGTACGTGTCATCAGAGGGGGAAAAGCCCCACCCACTAGTGCATAAACAGCAGCCCTGAGTGAGAAGCAGCCGTCTGTCCATTAGCCATTAGAGCAGTGGTAGGAAATCTATGGCTTCTTGAGCCACATGTGACTCTTTGACCAAAAGTCTGTGGCTCTCCAGCTGTCTTCCTTCAATATTATATTATCATTTAAAAAACTATAACCATCACTAAAAATCTGTTGCCTATCGAAAACACAATTACAATCCCATCCTAAATTGTATACAGAACAATGAATAAGAGCTAGGACGTTTGGACCACTGTACGTTTGTGGCCACATGGATAAACCTGAATTGTGACCAATAAAGGGCAAACATCCTCCATTTCTATAGAAACTTAAATATAAAAAACATTCATGAGTGGTGATGAAAATAAAAATACTGTAAATTATTCTTTCTTCATTCGTGGACTTGCTCAACATGTGATGCTTCATGTTTGTTTATTTTTGGGATGAGCATGGACATAAATTAAGGTTTTGTTTAAACCTGTATTATGTATAGTAATATTACAAATAATTATATAGTATTAGTAGAAATACTATAACAATTTTTAGTAATTTATTTAATATAGCAAATGCATTTTGATATATATATATATATATATATATATTAGAGGTGTGAACCTACACTAGTCTCACGGTTCGGTTACGATTATCATGCCATCGATTCGGTTCAATTCGATATTTCGGTGCATCACGGTGCATTGACGGTGCTTTCCATACACAGTTTTATATTTTCTTCACAGCAGCATTTCTTGTATTAAAATGTATGAATATATTTATATTTATATACTATTTGTAATACAATTTTGTCATTTAATACAAACAGTCAGATTTATAAACTGTAACTTTAAACAAAACGAGCATTTAGCAAATAATATAAACAAATATAAATATCCAGCTCAATTTCTGATCCTTGTGTAGTTCTCTTACACCCCTTTGATTGGTCACACCCTCAAAAAAAAACAAAACGGTTGCGATTGGCTCTTGCGCGTTGCGCTCTTCACAGATGAGTGATGCTGATAAGCGGCAGGCGGCAGCGGCGATCTCACAGCTGATGTATGATAGACACGGTGGAGAAAACTCTGCAGACACGCGCTCGTTTCTGGATGCAAAAGTAACGCTGTAAAACAGCCGAGAAGAGAAGAAAAGCCACGCCAGCAGGTCAAATGGGCCACTGTGTGTGAGTGAGAAAGAGAGAGAGAGAGAGAGAGAGAGAGAAATGGAGTATGCTACTTTCATTCTCTCGATCTCAGTGAAATAGGGGCTATTGTTGTATATACCAGTAAAAGACTGATCCAGCAAACACACACAGTGAAATTGTGCAGTTTATGAGTTTTAAGTAGTTAAAGCGTTGTAAATACTCGCGATCGCCTCCCTCGCGACAGAGCGCATATGAGGTAAATGACGTCAGTAATAACCGGTTATGATTATTACTGAACCGATACCGAATTGTACGCGTCTGCATCGCAGTGCACCGGAAAAACGATTATTTTTGACACCCCTAATATATATATATATATATATATAGCTCTTTACAAAAATGCATTTGCTAAAAAAATCAGAATTTTTAGATTTAGCTTATTCAACTTTACTGTCATGACACATGTAATAGTACAAGGCAAAGAAGTGCAGTTTAGGTCCAACCAGCAGTGCAATAGCAGCAAGTGCAGGATACAGGTCTCAGTTATAGAAAGACTATGGTGATATTTACAGATGGATGTACTATCAACATTATAGACGGGTTGGGTTAGCTATAAACATAAATTTACAATAAATGAATATATGTACAGGTTGCTGTAGTCTCAGCGGCGGAGGCTGGAAGCTGGGCCTCAGCGAAGACTCGTCCCAGCTTCCAGCCTCCGCTGCTGAGACTGCAGCTCTGCACAAGACGTTTGGCCAGCGGAGAAATTTAAATGGTGGTGCCCAACTGAGTCTGGTTTCTCTCAAAGGTTTTTTTTCTTCACTTTTGCCAATTTAAGAAGTTTTTTCCCCCTCTGCTGTCGCCACTGGCTTGCATGGTTTGGGATCGGTGGAGCTACGCATCGATGGATTTGATCTCCAGTGTTTAGACCCTCAGTAGTGATTATTAAACCACACTGAACTGAACTGAACTGAACTTAAACACTAAAATAAAACTGGATTACACTGTTCCAATTTACTAAGATCTTTTATGTGAAGCTTCTTTGACACAATCTACATAATAAAAGCGCTATACAAATAAAGGTAAATTGAATTTAATTGAATATTAATAATCAGGAGTGTGCAGATAGATAAACGTAATTACTGATATCCATGTGCAGTGTGTATGTACAGGTCAAATCAGTGAATCAGTGCAGTGAATATGTGCAATTATTAAATGTGTAAATGTTAAACAGTGCAGTGATCATGAGGAGTTTAAGTTAGTGGAGAGTGGGGGGTGTATTAAGGGGGCAAAAGAGTCAGTGAGGGGCAGAGGGAGACAGCTCTGGGGAGAAAGCTGTTCCTCAGTCTGCTGGTTTTAGTCCGGGGGAGCCTGAAGCGCCTCCCGGAAGGCAGGAGTGAAAACAGTCTGTGAGCAGGGTGAGAGGTGTCCTTCAGAATACTGATGTCCTCAATGGCTGGCGGTGTGGTCCCTGTGATGCGTTGGGCAGTTTTCACCACCCGCTGCAGTGCCTTACGCTCAGCAACAGAGCAGCTTCCATTCCAGACTGTGACACAGTTTGTCAGGATGCTCTCTATTGTGCAGTGGTAGAAGTTCACCAAGGCGGCTGATGAAAGCTGGTTCCTCTTAAATTGCCTTAAGAAGAATAGGCGCTGGTGAGCCTTCTTGACCAGGCTGGAGGTGTTGGTGGTCCAGGAAAGGTCCTAAGAGATGTTGGTTCCCATGAACTTGAAGGATGAGACAGGCTTATTTGGCTCTTTGCTGAAAAAAGGTTCCTGACCCCTGCATTAGAGTGTTTGAGCTGCTGAAGGTGATGTCAGCATAGACTAAGAGGATTATAGATGTGGAGTTCTAGATGAACAGCGACAGGAGCGACACAGACTGACAGAAGCATCAACACACACACACACTGAAGCACACATGCACACCTGACCAGCACTCACAACACACACACTGCTGCTTTACATCTGTTACTATAGTGAGTGACGCACAAGCGTCTGTAGCTCCGCCCTCTTCTGAACAGAGCACAATCTCATTTGCATTTAAAGCGACAGTAACCAAAACACCACAATTAGGGTCAGCTTGAAAGGGTCAGTTTAGAGAGCTGGAGAACATCATCTGTGTGCTGTTGTCAGCTCAAACTCACAAACACACATGAGAGACAGCAGAGACGCAGTTTACAGCTTGTTAAAAAAGGCAGAATAGGTCTCTTAATTCCTGAAGTTTTGGTTGGGGCTCTGGAAGCCTGCTAGCCTTCTTTCAATTTCTTCAGATTATTTTTACATCACAATTCCTGAAATACTTATTTTACACCACAATCTTGATTTGAAAATAAATTCTTGCAATTGTGAGTTTGCATCTTGTAATTCTCTCACAATTACAAAATCATTCTGAAAGCGTAGCCCTATATACCAGGGTGTAAAAGTCTTAAAAAGTATTAAAAAGTCTTAAATGCTATTTTACAAGGTATTTTGTATCAGTACGCTAAATTTTGCCTGAATTTAATCTTTAAATATTTGGGACGTTGTGCCGTTTTTTTGGAAATCGATAAATTCCTGCTAGATTTGGCATCACGCTGCTCTATTTATTGCAGTAATCAGGGAAACACTGTTATTTCTGTTGTTCTATAGCGCCACCTGCTGGATTAGCATTTTTATTTACTCAATAGATAATGTATTAGTTTCAATCAGTATTTATTAAATAAACTGCAAGATAAAATGTCGCCGATGGGGTCTTAAAATGTGTGGAAAGAGTCTTAAAAAAGCCCTTAAAAGGTATTGAATTTCATTCTCTGATTCCTGCATATACCTGTATTCATTTCTGGAGATGGTGAATTATGTAGTCAAAGCTTCGTATGGCTGCATTTCATCTTTTAAACGAGCTCTATGGGCCGCTATGATGCCGTTCCTTTTCATGCTGACTGCTTACGTCCGTATAGACGGCTTTTTCGCTGTTACCAATTTGTGTGGTAGTTTGACATGTACTGTACATCAGTAGATTTGAGACGCAGAGTAGAATTAATCATGATAACGGGATTCAAGTCTAGTGAAAAATGGCTCCAAAAACAGGCAAGACAAAAACAGAAGCCAAAGAATAAAATAAACAAGTACACAACAGGTGAGAATATGGTAAAATCTGAAAACGTGGTAAAAATCAGGCAGTCGTGAGGGCTTTTCTTTTCCTGGATTGCTTTTGAAAACACTGTCGGTTGGGTTTAGGGAAGGGGTGGGCGGGTCAGTCAGTCAGTCAGTCAGTCAGTCAGTCAGTCAGTCAGTCATCCCTCTGGTGGGTTTATGCGAGAACAGCAGGAGTGAAGACGCTCGAGAGAGAAATTTGAGATGTGAAAAACCATACACAGCGGCCTCTGGTGGATTTACCAAAACAAAAACTGCAAAAAAAAAAAAAAAACGTTGCTCCTGGGACATATTTCACACTCCCCAGTAATGTGTACAGGGGTACCTATCAATAATAAGCCTGTGTTGCACAATTCTTGTATTTTTGTTGCAAGATTGATATTACATCATGATGTCTGGTTATTCACATCTCACATCTTTAACTTTAGGTTCATTTTGTCTTTAATTTCTAGTTTTGACCAATTTAACAAAGGAACTCTGTAATGGTGTCTTTTTTTTCCAACCCAGGCTGAAACGAAAATGTATACGTTTCTGGAGGCTGCGAAATACATCCTAGGGGCTACTTTTTTTTTTTTTGCAGTTTTTGTTTTCGTGAATCCACGAGAGGCCAATGTCTGCGCCTTTTCTATCTTAAATTGCTCTCGCGAGTGCTGTTGAGCCTGGTGTTCTTGCGTAAACCCACTAGAGGCCGCTGTTGACTGACTGACCGACCAAACAATCGACTGACCCAGCCTCCTCCTTCCCTAAACCCATCCAATTTTAACGGTTGACTCTCCCACCCAATTTCCTGAACCCAATTTTCAACAGCAATCCAGTAAAAGAAAGCCCTCGCCTGATTTTTACCATGTTTTCAGATGTTACCACACTCTCACCCTGTTATTTACGTGTTTATTTTATTTTTTGGATTCTGATTTTGTCTTCACCGGACTTGAACCCAGTCGTTGTGGTCAACTCCTCTCTGCGTCTCAAGTCCGCCAACATACATGGCGAGCTAACTAGACAAATTAGTTGCAGCAGGGAAACTCGTCAGCTGGTCAGCACGAAAAGGTATGGCGTCACACCGCCCCGTAGGGTTCATTTAAAAAATGAAATGCAGCCATACGTACCTCTGTCTACATAACTCGCGGTGTCCAGAAACATATATAGGACTACGTTTTCAGAATAAGCCTGTGTTGTTATTTTTTGATGAAAATTCACTCTATTTGTTTTGTGATTCCCCTTTGTGAGTGTAGTGTGGATGCGCTGGCCTGTCTATGGGACTGTGGCTCTCTGTCTGAGCTGAGCCTCGATGGCAATCCTGTGTGTGTGGAGTCATGCTTCAGACAGAGCGTCCTGCGCTGCTGCTCCCCACACCTACAGCTGCTCGACATGAAGCGCATCACCGTGAGTCAAACGCACACACACACACCACTGCACTCATAGTAATGTGACCATGAGTCTGAAACACACTCCACACACACCACACTAAAAAATAATTGAAAAAATAAAAGCATGACGATGCATTTTGAGCATGTCATAATCTACATAAACAAATGTTTATCTTATTTTACAGCAGTTAATGCACAGCTGTTCTTATACATCTACACTCATTCATTTATAAATCATCGTGTTATATTAACTGAAGGCAGAGAGTGTGTGTGTGTGTGTGTGTGTGTGTGTGTGTGTGTGTGTGTGTGTGTGTGTGTGTGTTTGTGTGTGTGAGAGAGAGGATCTCAGTGGATTATCATCAGATGATATGTCTCCATCTCAGTTGTTTGTTTCCCAGAATGCACTGCAACAGTGTTGGAGACTAGTACCGACAAAGACAGGCTACACATACACATAAACACACACACTCACTTACTGACACACACACACGCACGTTTATTTGTTTTTGTGAATTGTGGACACACACACACACAAACTTCCTAACAGTGTCCTGCTGTTCTCCAGGAGGAGGAGAGACGCACAGCGAGTGTTTCAGCACGAAAGGAGGATGAGAAGAAGAAGGAGAGTCACAAACAGGCTGCACACAAGGTACAAACACGCACACACACACACACACACACTGAAACACATGCATTTTTCTGCAGTTTTGTGTAGGAGATCAAGGGGGATTTGTAATGTAAGCCTGATAACTCCTGCTTAGTTCTTTAAAACGCACACACTCTCTCTTTCTGTCACACACACACACTCATGCATAACACATTCACTCACACACACACTAAAACATACACACATGTAGTGAGCTCTGGGGTTCAGACATCTGGAAGGCGCAGATCAGAATCTTCAGCTCATCTGTGTCACATTCAAGTCTTTTATTAAAGCATTTATTCTCTCAGAGCGACTGGAGGTCAAACAGCAGAAAAGCAGACGCTGTTTCTCCACACTGTCACCCATCTGAGGGATTTTGAAAAATGTGACAAATTGATAAATGGCTGTGAATATGGTATAGGTTACAGAGAAATCAACAAACAAAGAACAACCCTAACAACAGGAACAACAATAACAACAGTAACAACAACAACAACCATAACAACAATAAACAACAACAACAGTAACAGTAAAAACAATAACAACAACAACCTTAAAAACAATAACAGTATCAACCATAACCACAATCACAACTATAACAGTAACAACAACCATAACAACAGTAACAACAACCATAGAAACAGTAACAACATCAATAACAACAGTAACAACAACCATAGCAACAGTAACAACAGCCATAGCAACAGTAACAACAGCCATACCACAACAACAACAACAACCATAACAACATTAACAGTAACAACCATAATCACAGTCACAACAATAACAGTAACAACAACAATAGCAACGGTAACAACAGGCTTAACCACAGTAACAATAACCATAGCAACAGTAACAAAAGCCATAACCACAGTAACAACACCAATAGCAACAGTAACAACAGCCATAGCAACAGTAACAACAGTAACAACAACCATACAGCAACAAAAGCCATAGCAACAGTAACAACAGCTGTAACAACAGTAACACCAACAATAATAACAACGACAACAACATTAACAACAACCAAAGCCACAGTAACAACAACCCTAGCAACAGTAACAACAGCTGTAACAACAATAACACCAGTAACAACAACCATAGCAACAGTAACAACAGCTGTAACAACAATAACACCAGTAACAACAACCATAGCAACAGTAACAACAGCCGTAACAACAGTAACACCAACAATAACAACAACAAAAGTAACAACAACCATAGCAACAGTAACAACAGCCGTAACAACAGTAACACCAACAATATCAACAACAATAACAAAAGTAACAACAACCATAGCAACAGTGACAAAAATAACAACAACAATAATAACATCCATAACCACAGTAACAACAACCAAAGGAACAGTCACAACAGCCGTAACAACAGTAACAACAACAACAACAGAAACAACAACCATAGCAACAGTAACAACAGCCGTAACAACAGTAAAACCAACAATAACAACAACAGAAACAAGAACCAAAGCCACAGTAACAACAGCCGTAACAACAGTAACACCAACAATATCACCAACAACAACAGAAACAACAACCATACAGTAGCAACAGCAACAACAGCTGTACCAACAGTAACACCAACAATATCAACAACAACAGAAACAACAACCATAGCAACAGTAACAACAGCCATAACAACAGTAACACCAACAACAACAGAAACAACAACCATACAGTAGCAACAGCCGTAACAACAGTAACACCAACATTAACAACAACAACAGAAACAACAACCAAAGCAACAGTAACAACAGCCGTAACAACAGTAACACCAACAATATCAACAACAACAACAACAGAAACAACAACCATACAGTAACAACAGTAACAACAGCCGTAACAACAGTAACACCAACAATAATAACAACAACAACAACAGAAACAACAACCATAGCAACAATTACAGCAACCATACCCACAGCGAAAGCAGCTATGCATGTATATGTCCATATATGTGTATACCTGTGTGTGTGTGTGTGTGTGTGTGTGTGTGTGTGTGTGTATACTGATGTTCTGGAGATGCTGTAGTATATAGAGTAAATGCAGATGTCTTATTCTGAATGTGCTTCTGTTGCAGGAAAGGCGTCGATTGGCCATTCAGAATGCAGCGCAGCAGTGGGAGGGGCTTAAAGCAAACCTCGAACTTCCTGCCCAGAACGACACTAAAGAAGAAGTCAGTCCAGACAACAGCCCCGCCCACAGCCCTGCACAGACCAATGGAAATGCTCAGGAGACGTCACCTGATGAGCCCAGGTCAGTGAGGGAGTGTGTGAGTGTGTGTGTGTGTGTATTTATGTATATATATTTATAGGGATGTATGTGTATATGTATGTGTGTGTGAGTACATTTGTGTGACTTTGTGTGTGTGCTAGTGTGTGTTTGTGTATATGTGTGTGTTTTTAGGATTACGTGTGTGTGTGTGTGTGTGTGTGTGTTTAAAAGTGTGTTTCTCTCTCTCAGACGTCTCAGTCCGCTCACTGTTTCTGCTGGAGGAAGTGACACACGTCTGCGATCCAACAGTCGACCCAACAGCCCCAGAGACCCCCGGTAAGAGACTACAGTGTGTGTGTGTGTGTGTGTGTGTGTGTGCATGTGTGTGCTTGTGTGTCACTATTCAGCCTGGTAAGCAGCAGTGTCTTGATGTACCTATAGTGATGCTGTGTTGTTGCCATGGTTACAGGTGATGGACAGTGCAGGCATGTTTACTTGTTTAATAATGAAATGTGTTTATTTGTTGAGCAAACAAAACATTAAGATTGCATTAAAATGAACTTGTATAATAAAATAATAATGGGAGGCACAGTGACTCAGTGATTAGCGCCATGGCCTCACAGCAAGAAGGTCTCTGGTTTAAGTCCGGCTGGGTCAGTTGGTGTTTCTGTGTGGAGTTTGCATGTTCTCCCCGTGTTGGTGTGGGTTTCCTCCGGGTGCTCCGGTTTCCCCCACAGTCCAAACACATGCGCTATAGGGGAACTGATCAACTAAACTGGCTTTAGTGTATGAGTGTGTGTGTGAATGAGTGTGTATGGGTGTTTCCCAGTGAAACATATGCTGGATAAGTTGGCGGTACATTCCGTTGTGGCGACCCCAGATTAATAAAATGACTAAGCCGAGAAGAAAATGAATAAAAGTTTTATACTATTTTAATTAATTAATTAAAAGTGTTTTTTTAGATAAATACCTTCATTTAAATTAAATGTTCATGATGTTATTTATTAGTTTTACTTGACTTTATTTATCAATTATTTCTAATCGTGTTTCTTTATTAACTCTGTTTTATTTATTTGTTTATTTGTTATTTGCTATTTTGCTTTAATTATTAGTGTTTTTATTCTGTAATTTATATATTATTCATACATTTTTCATTTATTATGTTTTCATGAATTTTTTATATTTTATTTTTAATAATTCTGTTTAATTTATTTTAAAATAATGTTAAATGTACATTTTGCAGCTGGAAGGGCATCAGCTGCATAAAACATATGCTGTATAAGTTGGCGGTTCATTCCACTGTGGTGAACCCAGATTAATGAAGGGACTAAGCCGAGAAGAAAATGAATGAATGAATGACTATTTTACTTTAAAAATTATTCAAAAATATTAATTAAAATAATAATAAAATAATGACTATTTTTAATTAAAAATGTTTTTTCTTATTTCAGAAATTATTTCTGTCTGAAGTTATTAGAAAATATATATTTAAAAAATCTCAAATATATTATTTATGATTAATTATATAAATTTTTCATTTTTTTTCATTAATTATTCTATATTTTATTTGTGTCTGATTAAATTTTAATTGATCGTTTGTTCATACATTATTATACGTTTTTTATTTTTTTTATTTTTTGTGTAATTTACTTTAAAATGATATACAATACACTTTCTCCTTTAATTATCCTTATTTTTATAAATATGTATGTACTAACCGTCATGCGTTTGGTTGTGTGAGGACTCCATTAATGTGCAGTTCAGACATGAAGAGCTCTGAGTGTTTTCTGTGGGCAGAGAATTACAGCGCCGAGTCTCATCAAGAGCTGTTCGTTAAAAACTCATTAATCCCCTGAGAATTAACCTCTCTAAATTAAATCTCTCCAAACCAAACCGCTCCAATTATAATTAACCAAACGGCTCTGGAAACACCAGTGCAGTCTGACACACTATTACATGATATATTTAATTTCCCAAAAACTGTCATGTGTTGTGAATCATCGTGTTTCAACATAACACACCTATAAAAGCGCACACAGCTGGACTGATATACATTTAACGTCTGACCACGGCTGCATTTATTACTTTATAAATGCAGTAAAAAATTGCTAAAATCTAATATAATATTACGATTTCAAACTGCTGTTTTCTGTGTGATTATATAATAAATATGAATTTATTTTTGTGATGCAAAACTGAATTTTCAGCATCACTAATACTGCTTTTAAAGTCACACAATCCTATTAATAAGTATGATTTAGTTATTTTGAATTGTAATCAGTGCTATAAATACAGTCATGTTGCTTAATATATGAAGAGCAGAGAGGATCTGGGCTATTTAGTTCCCCTAAATAACAATAAATCAGAGTTTTTTCTGAAATCTGTTCATAAAGCTGCTGAGATGAGAAATCTGAAGCTGAGGGTGAGGGCGGGGCTGAGCTCATAACAATAGTGATGTCATCAAGAGCTTATTAGCTATGCATACAGTGATTGGCTGATAGGGAGGGGGAGGGGTCTGACAGATTCATTAATTGTATTTTTTTTAGAAATAATAATAATAATAATTTAGAAATCTGTATTTATGTCTATCACATATATTTGTGCAATATTTATGAGGGTTTTTGTGTGTGTGTGTGTGTGTGTGTGTGTGTGTGTGTGTATGTGTGTTTCAATAAATGTAAACGTATATACTTGTGAGGGAATGTGTCAGCAATAAGGCGATCGCTTATTAAAAGCTCATTGTGGTTTAATGTTTTCTTTTTTCCTGGTGAAAAGGCTCATTTTAGGATAGTCTATAGGGCTTGTTCTCTACAATACTCTTTATATTTCACTGACGCAGCAGCTAGTTTTAGCTCTATAACACTTTGTGAAATGCTCTTAGATTAAACATTTAGCAGTGTTAAATGTAGGACTTACACACATTGTACAATCAGTAATCAGTCAGACAAATAATTGACCTGGGTTTCATTAATGTTTTAAATGATCACTGGATTTCCCAGTGATGGGTTGCAGCTGGAAGGGCATCCTCTGTGTAAAAACGTGCTGGATAAGTTGGTGGTTCATTCCGCTGTGGCGACCGTGGATTAATAAAGGGACTAAGCCGACAAGAAAATGAATGAATGAATGATTACTGGAAGTTCTTGCAGAATAAACATATAAATGTTGTCAATAAACTCCATCTAAATAACTTTCACTTTTAATCCTAGTCAAAGGCACCCCTTTAATATAACTTAAAACTGTCCAATAATAAGTAGAGCAAATATAAGTGGAGCAAACCATCACAAATAATAGGGGGGATCAATGTAAACATAAACTAAACATTCATTTGGCTTCAGCTTAGTCCCTTGTCTATCTTGGGTTGCTACAGCGGAATGAACCACCAACTATTCCAGGATATGTTTTACACAGCAGATGCCCTTCCAGCAACAACCCAGTAGTGGGAAACACACACACACACACATACAAACACTCATACAATTCAGTTGATCAGTTCCCCTATAGCGCAGATGTTTGGACTGTGGGGGAAACCGGAGCACCCGGAGGAAACCCACACCAATACGGGGAGAACATGCAAACTCCACACAGAAACACCAACTGACCCAGCCGGTACTCGAACCAGCGACCTTCTTGCTGTGAGGCCACAGTGCAACACCACTGAGCCAGCGTGCCGCCCTAAACTATACATATCAGTTTAATTAATAGATTATAATCTACACACATTTTTAAAGATGTCCTCCTAAATGGGCGAGTTGCTGTATGATCTTCTGGTGTTCAGATGGGAATATTGTGACGTGGATCTGAATCTGCAGCACAAATGTTTCTCTCAGAAGAGTCTGATCCGTCTGAACATGTTCACCGCCAGCCTCTAAATCATTCATAAATCTCTGTGTCGGAGGTGAAAACCACAGCTCAGATGGAGAGAACTAGACACGCTGATATTATTTTAATCTTACAGTATGTCAAGAAGAAAAAGATCATTATTTCTCTTCCCCCATTGTCAGATTAATGTGCTTGTTTTAAGGAAAATCTCTCTTCATTTTGACTCTTTATTTCTGAAAACAACACAATGTGTTTCGCTTGTCGAGAAAATGCATCTTAATTTAGGAATTTGTGGATATTTGGACTAGAAACAAGACAATTTTTAATTATTTCACAATTACTACACAAAATATTATGATTATTGCCATTAGTTAAAGAGGAAGTTCATTCAAAAATTTAAAAAGAAGATATTTTGAAGAATGTTGGGAACCTGTGACCATTGACTACTATACTAATATTGTGTTCAGGCTGCGGCACGGCAGTTCAGGAATGTTTTCAGTTGAGGACAAAAGAAGATAATTTGAAGAATGTTTGAAATGATATATAATTATACAAATATTTATTATTATTATTATTATTATTATTATTATTAATTTATTATTATTATTATTATTATTATTATTATAAATAGTTAAAGGGATAGTTCACTCAAAAATAAAAATTGACTCATTTACCTCAATGACTCATAACCTCAAGTGGTTCCATTTTACTGTTTCGTTGAACACAAAAGAAGATATTTTGAAGAATGTTGGGAACCAGTAACCATTGACTTTCATACTAATATTGGCGATGCAGTGGCGCAGTAGGTAGTGCTGTCGCCTCACAGCAAAAAGGTCTCTGGGTCGCTGGTTCGATCCTTGGCTCAGTTGGTGTTTCTGTGTGGAGTTTGCATGTTCTCCCTGCATTTGTGTGGGTTTCCCCAGTTTCCCCCACAGTCCAAACACATGCTGTACAGATGAATTGGGTAGGCTAAATTTTCCGTAGTGTGTTTGTGTGGATGTTTCCCAGAGATGGGTTGCAGCTGGAAGGGCATCCGCTGCCTAAAAACGTGCTGGATAAGTTGGCGGTTCACTCTGCTGTGGCGACCCCGGATTAATAAAGAGACTAAACTGACAAGAAAATAAATGAATGAATGAATGAAAACCGGTAACCATTGACTTTTTTTTACTAATATTGTGTTCAGGCTGCAGCACAGCAGTTCAGGAATGTTTTCTGTTGAGCACAAAAGAAGATATTCTGAAGAATGTTAGGAATTATATATTATAATACAAATATTATTATTGCCATTAGGTAAGGGGATAGTTCACCCAAAAATAAAAATTGACTCATTTACCTCAATGACTCATAACCTCAAGCGGTTCCACTTCACTTCTTTGTTGAATATAAAAGAAGATATTTTGAAGAATGTTGCAAACCGGTAACCATTAACTACCATACAAATATTGTGTTCAGGCTGCAGCATGGTGCTTCGGGCTCCAGTGATTAGAGTCTGTTCCTGTCTGTTTTTTTTTCTGTTGAACACAAAAGAAGATATTTTGAAGAATGTCGGAAACTGGTAACCATTAACTTCCATTCTAATGGTGTGTTCAGACTGCAGGACGGCAGCTCGGGCTCCAGTGTGCAGAGTCTGTCGCTGTCTGAGAGCCACGTGGCGGAGCTGGATGGGGACACATTGCGTCTGTTTGGCCCCGGGGCCCT
>NC_141038.1:745000-785000 GCF_052040795.2 Danio rerio | reverse complement strand
GTTGAATTGCGACGCGTCACGGTCCGTCCACACTTTCACCATTAGAGCAGTTGGAGCTCAACGGGTACTGGACTATTACCTCACTTTACTGCACTTTACCATACTAACACTGTACTTCAACATGCTATAACACTCACATTACTGCGCTTTACCGCATAATTAATGCGCTATTACCACGGTTTACCACACTATTACTTCTCTTTACCCTGTTTCACAACATTAAAGCGCTATTTATGCGGTTTATGATAATATTACTGCACTTTACCACTCTATTTCTGCGCTTTACCGCAGCTTTTACTGCACTTACTGCGCGTTACAGAAAATTAACGCACTATTACTGCACTCTGGCGCTCTTTACCGTGCCATTACTGTGCTTTACCACACTACTTCCTTTTACCAGGTTTTACAGCATAATTAACGCACACTATTTTGCCATCAACTTTGTTTGTTTACAAATGATTGGAATCATATTTTCATAGTCTTTAAGTAAACATGTTGCATTTATCAGAGCAATGCTTTTCTGAGAAGTACTAAATAATAAATTCCAGGGGTCAGAGGTCAGGTCAAATGTTAATTGAGCTCTAAAACCAGTACAATATTAGTTTGAACTTGAGTGACATCTGACCATATGCAAAAGTGTGTGTGTGTGCGCGCGCGCATGTGTGTGTACATATGTGTGTACATGTGTGAGTGTGTATACTGTGTTTTTATATGTGCCTGCATGTAAGCATTCATGTATGCACATGTATGTATAAATGCACGTGTACATATGTGTGTGTATATATGCGTGTGTGTATGAGAATGTGCATATGTGCATGATTATATACATGCATGTGTACTGTGCATATGTATATGAGTGTACGTGTGTGCACCTATGTATGCACATTCGTGTATGTATATACGCATGCATCGTGTGTGTGTGTGTATATGTGTGTACACATGTACATACTGTATGTGTGTGTATAGGTGCAGCTCTTCAGTCTTCAGTATGAGAGCAGCTCTGATCACCAGGTGAGGAGCTCAATACAATTGGCAGTATGAGGATTTTACTATATTATCACCAAATAAATGAACACAGTCTCCTGTGGTGTGTTTGCAGTGTCGCTGTGGTCTTGTGGCAGATCTTTATGTGTCATCAAGCACACAACCAGAGGAGGGTAAGATTAAACTGAGGCAGAAAAACAAATAAATCTGATGTTTCAGGTAATGTCAGTGTTTATTAGCAGCAACAAGTGTTTAAATTTACATTTGTGCCTCACTAATTAATGACAGGGGTAATTAAAGTAAATACCAATCCTAAATATTTCTTATTAATCTACTTCATCATCAGTAACTCCTCCCCTTCATTATTAGCCAATTCTCTTTATCACCAGTAGCTACTTCCCTTCACCATCAGTAGCTCCTCCCCTTCATCATCAGTTGTTTCTCCCCTTCATCATCATTGACCCCTCCCCTTCATCAGTGGCTTCTTCACTTCATCATCAGTAGCTCCTCCCCTTCATCATTAGCCCATCCACTTCATCATCATTTGTCCCTCCCCTTTATTAGTAGCTCCTCCTCTTCATCGTCAGTAGCTTCTCCCCTTCATCATTAGCCCATCTACATCATCATCATTAGCCCCTCCCCTTTATCAGTAGCTCCTTCTCTTCATCATCATTAGCTCCTCCCCATCATCATCAGTAGCTCCTCCCCTTCATCATTAGCCCATTCCCTTCATCATCATTAGCCCCTCCCCTTCATCATCAGTAGCTCCTCCCCTTCATTATTAGCCCATTCTCTTCATCATCATTAGCTCCTCCCCTTCATCATCATTAGCTCCTCACCTTCATCATCAGTAGCTCCTCCCCTTCACCATTAGCCCATCCACTTCATCATCATTTGTCCCTCCTCTTTATCAGTAGCTCCTCCTCTTCATCATCAGTAACTCCTCCCCTTCATTATTAGCCAATTCTCTTTATCACCAGTAGCTCCTTCCCTTCACCATCAGTAGCTCCTCCCCTTCATCATCAGTTGTTTCTCACCTTCATCACCAGTAGCTCCTCCCCTTCACCATTAGCCCATCTACTTCATCATCATTGACCCCTCCCCTTCATCAGTGGCTTCTTCACTTCATCATCAGTAGCTCCTCCTTTTCACCATTAGCCCATCCACTTCATAATCATTTGTCCCTCCCCTTTATCACTAGCTCCTCCTCTTCATCGTCAGTAGCTCCTCTCCTTCATCATTAGCCCATCTACGTCATCATCATTAGCCCCTCCCCTTTATCAGTAGCTCCTTCCCTTTATCATCATTAGCTCCTCCCCTTCATCATTAGCCCATTCCCTTAATTACCAGTAGCTCCTCCCCTTCATTATTAGCCCATTCCCTTCATCATCATTAGCTCATCCTCTTCATCATTAGCCCATTCCCTTCATCATCAGTAGCTCCTCCCCTTCATCATTAGCCCATCTACTTCATCATCATTGACCCCTCCCCTTCATCAGTACCTTCTTCACTTCATCATCAGTAGTTCCTCCCCTTCATCATTAGCCCATCCACTTCATCATCATAAACCCCTCCTCTTTATCAGAAGCTCCTCCCCTTCATCATCAGTAGCTCCTCCCTTTCACAATCAGCTCCTCCCCTTCATCATCAGCCCCTCCCCCTTATCATCATCATCATCATCAGCCCCTCCTCTTCATCATCAGTAGCTCCTCCCTCTCACCATCAGGTCCTCTCCTTCATCAGTAGCCCCTCTTCTTTATCAGTGGCTCCTCCCCCTTTATCATCAGCCCCTCCCCTTCATCATCAGCCCCTCTGCTTTAAGTGTTCAACATTATACACTAGTACAAGTGCATCATCCAGATATTTAAACATATTGAATTAGAGTATGATGAATGCACTAATAAGAGTGCACAAGTGTGTGATTTGGGACGCACCTGCTGTAATATTGACTGTAATTTGTTTCCTCATATTCACACACACACACACACACACACACACACTCAGGTGGGGTCTGGTGGTTCAGACAGAGCGACGCTCAGCTGGTGGAGCTCCTGGGGTTCATGGGGTGAATGTTCACACTCCTGTGGTGGAGGTGTTCAGGGACAGAGCCGAGTGTGTGTGCAGCGTAACACATCAGCAGCGGCGGTGGCAGAAAACACACACACACCTGCACAGGAGCATCCAAGACGAGACAGCGGCAGCAGATCTGGACGAAGGTGTGGAGCATCTACAACACACACACATATACAGTATATACACTAACCGGCCACTTTATTAGGTACACCTGTCCAACTGCTCGTATATGCAAAAATCTAATCAGCCAATCACAGGGCAGCAGCTCACTGCATTTCGGCATGTAGACATGGTCAAGAGGATCTGCTGCAGTTCAGAGCGAGCATCAGAATGGGGAAGAAAGGGGATTTAAGAGACTTTGATCGTGGCATGGTTGTTGCTGCCAGACGGGCTGCTCTGAGTATTTCAGAAACTGCTGATCTACTGGGATTTTCACGCACAACCATCTCTAGGGTTTACAGAGAATGCTCCAACAAAGAGGAAATATCCAGAGAGCGGCAGTTCTGTGGGCGCAAATGCCTTGTTGATAAGGTCAGAGGTCAGAGGAGAATGGCCAGACTGGTTCCAGCTGATAGAAAGGCAACAGTAACTCAAATAAGCACTCGCTACAACCGAGCTCTGCAGAAGAGCATCTCTGAACACACAACACGGCCAACCTTGAGGCGGATGGGCTACAGCAGCAGAAGAGCACACCGGGTGCCGCTCCTGTCAGCTAAGAACAGGAAACTGAGGCTACAATTCACACAGACTCACCAAAACTGGACAATAGAAGATTGGAGAAACGTTGCTGCTCTGATGAGTCTCCATTTCTGCTCACACATTCGGATGCTCGGCTCAACAGCATGAAAGCATGGATCATCCTGCCTTGTATCAGCGGTTCAGGCTGGTGGTGGTGGTGTAATGGTGTGGGGGAGATTTTCTTTGGGTCCATTAGTACCAATTGAGCATCAACGCCACAGCCTACCTGAGTATTGCTGCTGACCATGTCCATCCCTTTATGAGCACAGTGTCTCCATCTTCTGATGGCTACTTCCAGCAGGATAACGCAGCATGTCATGAAGCTCAATCATCTCAGACTGGTTTCTTGAACATGACGATGAGTTCACTGTACTCAAATGGCCTCCACAGTGACCAGAGCTCAATCCAATACAGCAGCTTTGGGATGTGGTGGAACGGGAGATTGGCATCATGGATGTACAGCCGACAAATCTGCAGCAACTGTGTGATGCTATCATGACAATATGGAGCAAAATCTCTGAGGAATATTTCCAGCAGCTTGTTGAAACTCTGACATGAAGGATTAAGGCAGTTCTGAAGGCAAAACAGGGTCCAACCTGGCACTAGTAAGATGTACCTAATAAAGTGGCCAGTAAATGTATATAGTCTATGTTTAATAGAAAATACTGAGAAATTTCCTTGCTTTGTTAAACCTCACTTTTAGATTGAGAAATATTTCTTAAAATGTCATACTTTTGTCTTCATCTTCACTGTATATCAATTTAAAAATGTATTTTATCACTGTTGAATTAATTGATAATAAAACACAGCCAAAAATTGTTTTCTTCTTGAGTTTTAGTCTTATTTCTAGTCCAAATATCTAAAAAATCTTAAATCAAGAAGCGTTTTCTAGACAAGCAAAAAATATAGTCTTGTTTACAAAAATAATGAGTCAAAATAAAGTGAGACTTTTCATTAAAACAAGCAAAGTAATCTTGTTTTTGCTTTGAAATAACATTTTTTTTTAAATAGTTTATTTTGCTTGCTTTAATAAAAAACTCACTTCATTTGACACAGAAACCCTTAGTAAGAAAAGCATGTCTTCAATGTATGCTGGACTGCATTCCTCTTATTATATGTGTATTTTCTCCACCTGCTGAAGGAAAGTGAACACGAGCCGCATCAGTCCAGGGATGTACGGATACGGCAGGATTTCATTCGTCAGTCCATTACAGAGAGACTCCAGCCGGACGTCCCGACACAAAACCACACGATCAGCATCAGTGTTTAGACAGCAGAGTTTCAGGACACACCGCAGAAACACACAGAGAAACACAGAAGAGCATGAACCCCTGCCAGACACCTCCTGCCCTGGAGCCCCGGTGCAGCACAAGATCTGCAACACCACGGTAAAATCTGCAGGAAAACTCTCCTTACCATTAGCTGTGTTTCTGTACAATGATGCGGATTAGATTTATGCATAAAGTGCAGTTTATTTATAAACTAATGTGGAGAGGATCACGTGCTTATGATTGATCACAGCCGGTCCTGCATTATCCAATCTATGATTGACCAATCAGACGATTCCTCAGCCACTATAAACACCCTCAGCTCCATATCACTGCCATCTTCCTTTTGAAGAATCCCCCCTTCCACCCCTACTCCTCCTCCTTGCCTAGATGGGCGGCACGGTGGCCCAGTGGTTAGCACTGTTGCCTCACAGCAAGAACGTCACTGGCTCTAGTCCTTACTAAGCCAGCCAACGTTTCTATGCAGAGTTTACACATTCTCCCCATGCTCACGTGGGTTTCCCCCGGGTTCCTCCCACCATCCAGAAACATCCAGCTTAAGTTCATTGACTAATCCACATCAGCACCATAGACGTGCTGCTAGTCATTAGTTATCTCTTCAGAGTGATCACTTTCTGTTCATGAGCTACTACAGCAGGGGAGTTCTCCAGATCTACCTGAGCTCAAACTCCCCTTTCACCCTGCAAACGGGAGGGAGCCCTGGGCTCAAGGATCTAATAAGCTCAGGGCTCTCTCCCGGGACAGCATGCCAAACTAGCTTTATAATGTTTATAAAGCTTTATATGTCTGTGTGTGTGTGTGTGTGTGTGTGTGTGTTTTCAGCCGTGTCCGTCCTCCAGCAGACCCGTCAGAGAGCTCCAGTGCTCCTCCTTCAACTCGCAGCTCTTCATGGGCCGCCGCTACCAGTGGGAGCCCCTGCATGACGGTCAGCACATCCTCCATGTCCATCAGCTCCAGAGATACTCATGTTTGACCTCATTCCGCAATGAAAAAACTCGTTTTCGCAAATGTTTTAGAACTTCTCATTCAGTTTCCTACGGGAGAAATGACCAGCAGTAATAAACAGCAGAAAACAGTCAAACTACTCGCTCTACAAACAAGTGTGCTCCTGATTTTAGATAGATTGCTTTAAAATGTAATTGTTTTCCTCCATAATTTATAGTACTTATTAGGCTGTGCAATTGATCGAAAATTCAGTTTTAATTTCAGCTTGTAACCATTATGAAAAAACATGAATCGAGATGAAACGATTATTGCATCAAACGCCGCCCCCTTTCCAGGTGTGCACATTAGTTGCTCTGCAAAGCTCAGTTCCACGTGAACATTACTAAAAGCATGTGCTGTAATGCAGTGTTTGCAGCACAGGATGCGCATCGTTCATTGATGTACATTCGTATCAATCACGTTTTTAAAAGATCGAAAGAGCGCATGCTGTTGTGTGTGTGCGCTCAGCCTCAGAGATGAGCAGAGCACACGCATCTGAAGTCATCTTAATGCGAGCGCTGTAATGGTCAAATACATGCAGATTTGTGTTAGAGAGCGATGTTTAGTGATTATTCATATTAACCCTCATTTAATGTTGAGAATCAAAAGACATGTGAAAGAGAAACCATAAATCAGAACCATACTGCTCTTAAAGTGACAGTGCGCAATATTCCTGCTGCCCACTGCTTTTAATATTATTACTCAAACAACAACAGGAGAAAATCCCTCACTGCTCTTGACTGATGGACTGCTGGAGCAGTAGGTTTTTTTCTGACAGTAAAGCTGCTTAAAGCACAGTTTGTTTCATATTTTATTATTATTATTATTTTATTAATTTTTAATATTAATTATTAGCAACCCCTTTCCCCTATTTCTGTTTAGCAGAAAGATTTTTCAACTCATTTCTGAACATAATAGTTTAATAACTCATTTCTAATAGCTGATTTCTTTTATCTTTGCTGTGATGACAGCACATAGTAAATGACTAGATATTCTTCAAGATACTAGTATTCAGCTTAAAGTCACACTCAAAGGCTTAATTAGAGTAATTTAGGCAAGTCGTTTTTTTCTGCAGACAACCTAAAATATATTGCTTAAGGGGCTAATAATATTGACCTTAAAATAGGTTTCAAAATATTTAAAACTGCTTTTATTCTAGCCGAAATAAAACTAATAAGACTTTCTCCAGAAGAACAAATATTATAGGAAATACTGTGAACAATTCCTGAGTCTGCTCAACATAATTTGGGAAATATTTATAAAAATATAATAATAATTTCACAGGAGCGCTAATAAGTCTGACTTCAACTGATAATCGTTTTGAATAACCGTGATTACAATTATGACCAAAATAATCGTGATTATGATTTCTCCATAATCGAGCAGACCTACTTAATATGTAATGATATTTAACTATTTAAATGACATAAAATACATTTGTGCTTAAATTTGACTTGAAAAATGTGTAAGACTCCTGTAAAGATGTCGTATTTGTGATTTCGTGATGCTGATTTTGTAAACAGGACTTTTCTGAAAACTTGCATCAGTGTATTTGTATAGTTGTATGCCTCTGCTTTGTGATGGAGTGTGTGTTTGTGAGCTGCAGTGCTGCAGTTGTACAGCAGAGGGCAGTGGAGGGAAAATATTCACAGCTGTTTTACTTTTTGTACAACCCAAAATCAGAAAAAGGTTATAGGATATAACAATAGAAATCAGTGATTTCTGAATTTACTTTGACTTGTATTTCATTGCAGACAACACAACAAACATTACTTAATGTGTTCCTCAGGATTTTGTAGTTTTTTCCTCAAATAAACACACATTTCAATTTTAGTTTGTGCAACACATTTTTAAAAAAAAGTTGCTTCAGTAAAGCATTTCCCACTTTGTAATGTTGTCATTCCTTTTCACAACACTTAAAAGACGTTTAGGGACTGAAGACACCAAGTGATGAAGAGTTTCAGGTGTCATTCTGTCTCATTCTTCCTGTAAACAAGTGTGGGCAACAGTTCAGGGTTTCATTGTCGCATTTTGCACTTCAAAATTTGCCACACATTCTCTGTTGGAGACAGGTCGGGACTGCAGGCAGGCCAGTCCAGTATCTGTCTCCTCTTCCTCTGCAGCAGGACAGTAATGTGAGCTGAATGTGGTTCTGCATTGTCTTGTTGAACTCTGCATGGGCGTCCCTAGAGAAGAAGGCAGCATATCGAGCTCCAGAATCCCTCTGTGCTGTTCAGCATTAATGGAGCATCACAGAAGAGCAGGTCACCTTCGCCAAGAGCACCGACTCAACTTCAGACCATGACAGAGCCGGGCTTTTAGACTTGTTGCTGGTGTCAGTCTGGATGATCCTCTTTTTCTTTGGTCTGGAGCACACGGCGTCCATTTCTCCCCAAAAACACCTGAAACACTGCTTCATCTGAGCGCAGGACACGTCTCCACTGTGTGATGCTCCATCCCAGCAGCCTCTGAGCCCAGGGAAGTAGACGGCGCTTCTGGACACTGTTAACATAGGGCTTCTTTATGGCACAGTGCAGTTTATCTGGCGTTTGTGGATGCAACTCTGTATTGAAGTGATTGACAAAGGTTTGCCGCAGTAGTGCTGAGCCCATGTGCTGATCTGGCTTATAGATGAATGAGGATTCTTGATGCAGCGCCCCCTGAGGGGTCGGAGGTCACTATTCACCTGATCACTGCCCTGAACTGATCCTGTTACTGATTCTGGAGTGTGCTGCAGCTCTGAATGACAGGAGAGGATAGAGATTTACACGTCAAGTGAAGTTGACCAGACAGAACATCAGATATTGTGTGTTCATAATGTCTAAATCAAACACAAGTCAGAGGACATTTGGAAATCTCTACTTTCTTTTTTATTTGTGTTCTCCATACTGTGTCATCTCTTTCTGATTTAGGATTGTACTTTAATATAAAGTTTCATTTGGTTTCTAGTAATGTTCTGTGTATATTTGTGTGTGTGTGTGTGTGTGTGTGTGTGTGTGTGTGTGTGTGTGTGTGTGTTTAGAGTCCACTGATGTGAGCTGTGAGCTGAACTGTCGTGCCGTTGGTTTCCGCTTTTACGTTCGTCAGGCGGATCGAGTGGCCGACGGGACGTCCTGTGGGCCCGAACACGCCGCTGTGTGTGTGGATGGAAAGTGTGTGGTAGGAGTCTTGACTAAATTTACTATTTATATTCTTTTACCTGCAGATGATGTGATGCCCAGTGTTGGGTGCACTAAAAATGATTTTCTTATTTAGAGTTTTGTCTTGTTTCTGGTTCAAATATCAAAAAAATCTGAAAACAAGACGCATTTTCTAGATTAGCAAAACATATAGTGTTGTTTCCCGGAATAATGAGCCAAAATTAATTGAGTTTTTCTTTGAAACAAGCAAAATATTCTGCGGATGGGGTAAAATAAACCTAGTTTTAGCTTTTAATTAACACTATTTTGCTTAATCCATCGGCAGATTATTTTGCTTGTGGCAGCAGAAATTAAAGGACTTCATCATGTTTCATGACTTTTTTTATTTGGACTCATTGAATCTATTATGGGCGAAGCAGTGGCGCAGTAGGTAGTGCTGTCGCCTCACAGCAAGAAGGTCACTGGTTCGATCCTCGGTTCAGTTGGTGTTTCTATGTGGAGTTTGCATGTTCTCCCTGCGTTCGCTTGGGTTTCCTTCGGGTGCTCCGGTTTCCCCCGCGTGATTAGGGGGCCCCGCGTCGTCGCGATTTTCAATAAACTCTTGGGAACAACTGTGGTCGGAACCAAAGTTCACAGGTCTGTGTTCTCTGAACACCTCTCAAGCGGTGGACTACTTCATTCTGATTGCTTGCTGCCAATGTTGCCAACTTAGCGACTTTGTCACTAGATTTAGCGACTTTTCAGACCCCCCTAGCGACAAATCTAGCAACTTTTTTGTGTGTTATTGGAGATTTTTTTTGACTGTCATTTGTCCATACTGTACCGTCCCTACTCTTCTCAACGAGCTGCGTGTGATGCCGCCGACCCCTCCCCCGCCTCACAGCACTGACAGGCGGCCCAGTCAGTCCTCGTACAGCAGCCTCTCCCACCTGCAGCCCGAGAGCAGATCACCCCTCTGCGTACCGACGACAAATGATTTAGCACAGGCAGAGTGAAGGTATTTCCCTTGTACAGCCAAACCGATCTACTTCTCCTTTATTTTAACAATTTATTTGGACCATTTATTCTTTTCTTGTTCACAATCACAGATATTTTAGTGATTTTAGTTTCTGAACTTGTCTGAGTTTATTACATATGAGAGATTACTGCACATTCACTACACATCTATAATGACATACTGTATTCAAACAGCAATACATTTAGTTAAATAAACATGCTTAAATAAAGTGTAGTGCAATTATAAATGCCCCTTTATTAACCATAGGCTGTTAAACAGAAACGGTAGAACGTGATGACGTAAGTGATATGCAAATTGACGTATGACGTATTCCCCCCGCTTCATCAGGGGGCCCCGTCAGCGGTCCCTGCAGGGGGGCCTCCGCATTTTGCGCTACGCCACTGTTTCCCCCACAGTCTAAACACATGTGGTACAGGTGAAGGGGGTCGGCTAAGTTGTCTGTAGTGTATGAGTGTTTGTGAATGTGTGTGTGTGGATGTTTCCCAGAGTTGGGTTGCGGCTGGAAGGACATCCACTGCGTAAAAACTTGCTGGATAAGTTGGCGGTTCATTCCGCTGTGGCAACCCCAGATTAATAGTGGGACTAAGCCGACAAGAAAATGAATGAATGAATGAATGAGTCTATTAATGATCCACAATACTGGATTTTGTGTGTTTTTGTGAAGTGTTCATTTTACAGTTGTGTGATAGCTTCATCTGTGTTAGCCTCTAATCCTAAACTAAAATCAGATTAGTGAGGTTTGCGGTGCTTTTCTTTCCTAGATTGGACTTCTTTAATTTCCTTGACTTTGCATCAGTGTATTTGTATAGTTGTATGCCTCTGCTTTGTGATGGAGTTTGTTTGTGAGCTGCAGTGCTGCAGTTGTACAGCAGAGGGCAGTGGATTCACAAATATTTTACGTTTTGTCCTTTAATATAAAGTTTAATTTGGTTTCTAGTTCAGATATTTGAATGCCGCACACCCACAAATGAGCATAAATATGTTACTCTTGTGTAAAAAGCATCGTCATGTGTTATTTTAGCTTAATTAACAATATATTTCAGTTTATATAAATAATTTGGGTGTTTTTTTTTGTTTGTTTACCTTTTGCTTTTAGTTTTTTGTCTTAGTAATTTTGTTTTATTTTGTTTTGTCTTAATTATTATCTTTTTCATTTATTAAAGTTTGAGTTTTTGTCATTTTTTAGTTTAGAATTTAAAAAAAAAGTTAATTTATGTATTTACATATATTTAATGAGTATATATTAGATAAAAAGTTCAATTATTGATAATTTTTGTTTAATCTGTGTTTAATATTGAATAAGCTGAATTGGGCCGTCACATTGGCGCAGTGGGTAGCATGAACTCCTCACAGCAAGAAGATCTCCGGTTCGAACCTCGGCTGGGCCAGTTGGTGTTTCACTGTGGAGTTTGCACACTCACGTTGGCGTGGGTTTCCTCCGGGTGCTCCGGTTTCCCCCACAAGTCCAAACACATGCAGTACAGGTGAATTGGGTAGGCTCTGTAGTGTGTGTGTGAATGAGATATATGTGTATGGGTGTTTCCCAGTGATGGCTTGCAGCTGGATAAAACATATGCTGGATAAAATGAATCAATGAATGAGCTGAATTGTGATTTTAAAAAGGCATATTATTATTGCGTGTGGCTCAGTGGTTAGTGGCCTCACAGCAAGAAGGTCTCTGCTTTGAGTGTCGGCTGGGCCAGTTGGCATTCCTGTGGAGTTTGCATGTGCTTATTTATGGATATATTTTGCAGTGTGTTCTGTCTGCTGTTGGTTATCTGTAATTCAGATGAGCGTCGCTCCTCGTTCTGCTTGTGATTAACGGTAGCTGAGTGTCTGATTTGGTGGATCTGTAGTGCTTTGTTAGTGGATTATCCACACTCTCAGTCCAGCCGGAATCTGCCCGTCGTCCAGCTGTGCTTCTTTCAGACACGTCACTTCAGCAAATCCTGCAGAAGCAAGATGTAACACAGACGCCGCAGCAACACGCTGTCTGCAGGTTAAAGGTGCTGTTGGTGGCGTTTCTCCCGAATTCTTCTGAGGTCTGGAGAATAATCACAGATCAAGATGAAGATCCATCACTCGTACACAGCTGAAGACTAATATTTCCTATAATGATGTCTAATTGAGCGAGGAAATTTCACACTATTTCCTCTAATATTTGTTCTTCTGGAGAAAGTCTTATTGGTTTTATTTGGGCTAGAATAAAAGCAGTTTTTAATAGTTTTAAACCCATGTTAAGGTCAATATTATTCTCCCCTTCAGCAATATTAGTGTTGGATTGTCTCCAGAACAAACCACTGTTATACAATGACTTGCCTAATCACCCTAACTTTACCCTAATTACCCTAGTGAAGCCTTTACATGTCACTTTAAGCTGTATAGAAGTGTCTTGAAGAATATCTAGTCTAATATTATTTACTGTCATCATGAAAATGGGAAAATAAATCAGTTATTAAAAACTAGTTATTTATGATTAGAAATGTGCTGGAAAATATAAAATAATGTTTATGAATAATTTTTATTAGACTTCAGCTGTATGTGTATAAAAGATGATTCGATGAGCACACTGCAAAAAATGCTTCTCTTGCTTACTTCCTATCTTGTTTCTATGAATATATAATAATAATAATAATAATAATATATATATTTTTTTGTAATGTGCTGTTCAAAAACCAAAAGCACAACAAATTATTAAATCAGGAAGCTTTTACAAGCAACTTTTTTTTTTTTTTTAGAAAAAATGTCAAAGTCAAAAACGAGCAAAATAATCAGAGAATGGTCTAATTAAAATAAGGATATTTAAAAGAAGATTATTTTTTCTCCTCCACTCTCAGATTATTTTACTTCTTTTAAGGAAAAACTCACTTTTGACTCATTGGGCCATATAAAATAACAATTTGCTGTTGTATAATGTTATTATTATGATCAGTATTATTTATTATATCCATATTTATATTTGTTTTATTAAAAACAAGCTTAGATTTGTCCACCTGTCAGGTTTTAGACCATATGGGGCACAGCATGTGTTTTAGGATATAACTCAGGTTTTTGAGCACACTTGGTCATTATTGTTCATTTATTCGTTTGCTGGAAATTAGAACTGAATTTAGAAATAGTTTTAAAACGAATCTTTGCACTTAACAAACAAAATTTATTATTTATAGACTAATTGATGTCTGTGTGTAAAGGTTTCCCTATCCAAGAGTGAAAGTGAAAGTGATCCATTATCTCTCATTCTCACGCAGTGGATGCTCTGTTTAACAGTTTTCTGTTAACTGTGAACTGTTTGCTTGTGAAATGCTCAGTTTTTCCACTCAGACTTACTTTGCATCCTGTAAATAGCGAATGCGCTCTTGGCGTGACGCAGCTGGCTCTTAAAGGGAATGGGAGATCAGACTGTAATTGGTTTATTCTTAAAACACACCTATAACTCATTAGGAAAATAAACTCAACCCTTTTAGACCATGCGCCGAAGCGCAAAGCAGATTTCCGTCCTTAAATTAGCAGAAACGCGTCCTGACACGCCCTGAAAGCGTTTGCGCCCTGCGTTTTGCGCTCTGCGCATGGACCGTCAAAATAGAGCCCTTTATTTCTGAAGACAAGATCATTTTAAACAAGCCCCGGCTGTTGGTTGTTGCTATGAGGTTAGGGTGTTGCTAAGGTGTTTTTGGTGGTTGCCAGAATGTGACAATGTAGTTGTTCTGAGAGTTCTTAATGTGATGTTTGAGTGTTCTAAGCAGTTGCCAGTGTGTTACTAGGGCAGAACTACGGCCCGTGGGCTATATGCAGCTTGCTGAACACTTTCATTTGGCCAGCAAGAGAGTTTTTAAAATGCTGCTTCTGAGTAACAGTTTGTTTCAGAATTAGTAAATTAATGATGCAATACTAGTGAACGCCATGTGATGGCAGTATTGCACACGGTACAGTTAGTGCAACCAGTAGAATTACTCGACCGTTAAAGACTGAAAATGAGTCAGGCAAAAAAAAGGAAAATTTGACTGAATGTTGTGTGTTTAAGGAAGAATGGACAGCAAAATACTTCCTCACCAATATCGGACAGAAAGTGGTTTGTCTAATATGCCAAGAAAATATTGCTGTTTTTAAAGACCACAATCTGAGGAGCCGATCACACCGAACGTGCTTTATGCATTAAGAGACGCCTCTTTTGAATGGTTTGCTAATTGCCGCACGGGTTTTGCATGCTGCTTATGCGCCCTGAGCGCCTCGAGTTTTAACTGTAGCAGACTCCAGACTTTGACACCCTTGTGAACAGAGGGGACCAGGCTCATCGTTCACATTAACACACTCATAATAACATGACTTGGAATAACAAAGACTAAGATTCTTCTTCTGTTTTATCTCATAGTTTTATATGGTTGATATCAGCATATTTATAAAAGTTTAAATGAGATTGTTGTGAATTTGACTCAAATGATATCATAATTATTGGTTAAATGGGTTCATTTTTGTCATAGAATATATTCTCCATGCATACATCCACTTTAAAAAGGTCTTTTATCAAAGATTTTGGTTTCATCAAGTTGTATGATGATTGATCTGTATATTCTAAAAGCACTGCACATTAGATTATTGTACATTTGACTGAATAGTAAACTTGAAGAATTATTTTAATGTGTTAATATGAGATTTTTTCTATCAGACAATATCTTTAAAAAAAATTATTACATTATTATTATTATTATTATATTTTATAAGGGATTGATTTATGATAATTGATAAGTAAATATAAATAGCAGTGCAAATTAATTTGACTTAACAATATTTAAAAAATCTGTTTTGTGTTAATGCGACATGTTTCTGTCCGATATTACATGCTCCATGCATACTGCCACAATAAATACAACTATAAAGTTATTTTTTAAGGATTTGGCATGTGGCCCTTCACTTGGTTTGCAAAACTTGATGTGGCCCTCGGGTCTAAAAGGTTTGCCCACCACTGTACTCGGGTGTTTTCGGTGGTTGCCCGGTTGGCTTTAATTGCTGAATGGTGCTGTTCATGGTGTGAAGTGGTTTGATGTGCTGGTGATGTTGGATCAGTGTAACTCCAGCTGTAGACCAGACTGAGGGAGTTTCACCATTTCTCACAATGAAGAAAAGAAAGAGCCTTTATGAAGGGAATCCCACTGAGCTCCGAGCTGTAGCTGAATGCCAGAGAAGCGCGTGTGTGTGTGTGTGTGCGTGTGTGTGTGTGTTTACAGCTGGACCCAACAATTTAAAGTCATTTTTACTTTTCAAAATATAATACTTTTGTTAATTAAACACTTTAAATTTCGTAATTGACTGTAATTGCGTTGCATTCAGTGTGTGTGTTTTACTAGCTCATGATTTCCTGACTGTGGTCTTTTAATACTGTAATTCACTGTAAAACACCATACGGACATTTTAGCTTCTCTCCTTCGGCTGGTTACAGATATATTAAGAAATACCATTCGACTTACGCTTCTCCAGTAAACGAGGGACCATACAGTAGACATTACTGCTGCAGTATTTTAATGTAAAGCGGTGTTGAATCCACAGGCAGTGAGTTCTTCAGACTGTAGATCATGGGCTGGATTCTCAGGGAGTGCATGATGTGGTATAATATATACATTTAATACAGCATAAGTCTTAATGTATAGAAGCATCTGCCTAAAGCATTACTGTAGATGTGTGTGGATATGTGCGACAGCATCAGTGCACTGAATGAGTGTGTGTGAGATCGAATACTGCAGGGAATCCCACCGGAAAACACCATGAACAGTGAGAGCGCAGAACCAGCGGCACTTTCCATGAAAGGGTCAAACTCGGGTCTCGCTAATATATCTAAAAAAGCAATAAAGACACTAATCTCAAGTGCTTTAGAGAGAGACGGTTAAATTAAAAGTCATATATTTAATGTCATCTGTTGACAAGGATATAATACAAACGCAGATGGTTAATTATATTCTGGTATTATCAATTGCATTATTGCATGAATAATATAGTCCTTTTAAATACAAAAAAAGCATTAATAATGTCGATTTAAGGCTGTTCTCACATATCATGATATAAACCATCTCATTTCCCAAAAGCAAAATGTATTTTATTTGTCCATATGTTATATGTTGATACATGTGTGGTTTTATGGTTGCTAGGGTGTGTAGGGGGTTGCTATGGTGTTGGAAATACTGTAAACATATATTTTTTCTTAATATTTGTTAATGATAGACTATTTATATTGTCTATCATTCAATAGGGAATTATAAATAAGGAGTTATACGATATACACTAAGCGGCCACTTTATTAGGTACACCTTACTAGTACCGGGTCGGACCTACTTTTGACTTCAGAACTGCCTTAACCCTTGGGGGCAGAGATTCTACAAGATGCTGGAAATACTCCTCAGAGATTTGGCTCCATATTGTCATGATAGCATCACACAGTTGCTGCAGATTTGTCGGCTGCACATCCATGGTGCCAATCTCCCGTTCCACCACATCCCAAAGCTGCTCCATTGGATTGAGCTCTGGTGACTGTGGAGGCCATTTGAGTACAGTGAACTCATTGTCATGTTCAAGAAACCAGTCTGAGATGATTGAGCTTTATGACATGCTGCGTTATCCTGCTGGAAGTAGCCATCAGAAGATGGAGACACTGTGCTCATAAAGGGATGGACATGGTCAGCAGCAATACTCAGGTAGGCTGTGGCGTTGATGCTCAATTGGTACTAATGGACCCAAAGAAAATCTCCCCCACACCATTACACCACCACCACCAGCCTGAACCGCTGATACAAGGCAGGATGATCCATGCTTTCATGCTGTTGAGGCCAAATTGTGAGCCGAGCATCTGAATGTGTCAGCAGAAATGGAGACTCATCAGAGCAGCAACGTTTCTCCAATCTTCTATTGTCCAGTTTTGGTGAGTCTGTGTGAATTGTAGCCTCAGTTTCCTGTTCTTAGCTGACAGGAGCGGCACCCGGTGTGCTCTTCTGCTGCTGTAGCCCATCCGCCTCAAGGTTGGCCGTGTTGTGTGTTCAGAGATGCTCTTCTGCAGAGCTCGGTTGTAACGAGTGCTTATTTGAGTTACTGTTGCCTTCCTATCAGCTGGAACCAGTCTGGCCATTCTCCTCCTCTTGCCCATTCTGATGCTCGCTTTGAACTGCAGCAGATCATCTTGATCATGTCTACATGCCTAAATGCGTTGAGCTGCTGCCATGTGATTGGCTAATTAGAAATTAGTTTTAACAAGCAATTGGACAGGTATACCTAATAAAGTGGCCGGTGAGTGTATATGGTTGCTAGGGTATTTGTAGAGGGTTGCTAGGGTGTTGGAAAAACTGGACTTTTTTATTGGATCTGAAATACACATTTAACATTATCACCAGTTTCTCCCTTCTCTAATATTGGGTTAGGCACACACAGCTATTGTCTTCATGGTTTCTAGGCTGTAATCTGCAGCATATTTAGTCAGTGGCATTGTGGTGATGCTTCATGTTGATGAAGTGTGCGTTTGATATCGTGGGGGTCTTAAAGCTCGTCTCTGGGGTCCTCTGTGAACCCTCAGGCTGTCTGCAGCGGCCAAAAGTAATGTGATTTCAACACGCTGTTAGTTCCGCTCGTCAACGCCTGTTTCTTACATTCAGCTGTATTTATCGCTGTGCTGCTCGCTGTAGGTTCACATTAGGATCTGAGTGTAAGACCTGTGAGAGACTGATCACCACAAACACTCACACGCTCCTCTACTCCAGCGGCTTTCAAAAGCATTGCTGTTTAGTTGCTAGAAGGTTTATGGTTGCTTTGTAGTTGCTAAGGTGTTGTTGGGTGATCGCTAACAACAAATGGTTGTTATGTTGTTCTTAGTGGTTGCCAAGTGAGACTATTCACATCACAGTACTGCCAGTGGATCGCTAGGGTGCAGTCTCCAAAGTGTTGCTATGTGGTTCTAAAGGGTTGGCAAGTTGTAACTAGGATGCATTGAATGGTCTCCAGAGTGTTGCTTTGTGATTGTTTTGGTGTTCTAAAGGGTTGCCAGGATGTTACTAGGGTGCAGTGAATGATCTCCAGGGTGTTGCTTTGGGGTTGTTTTAATGTTTTAAAGGTTGTCTTAATGTTGCTAGTGTGCTGGGAATAGTCTGCAGGGTGTTCCTATGTGTTTATTGTTTTTGTTGTGGTGTTTCAATTGTTGCCTGGGTGTTGTTAGGGTGCTGTGTATGGTCTTCAGGGTGTTGCTATGTGGCTTTTATTGAGTTTTACTGGTTGCCATGATGTTGCTAGGATGCTGTGGATGGTCTCCATGGTGTTCCTATGTGTTTGTTATGGTGTTTAATGGTTGCCAGGCTGTTTCTTTGATGCTCTGATTGGTGTCGCAATGACAAACACCACATAGCAACTCCCTAGATACCATTCACACCACCCTATTACCAGTGTGTTGCTAGGATACTGTTGAAAGTGTCCAGGGTGTTGCTCTGTGGTTGTTATGGTGTTTTAAGGGTTGTCAAGGTGTAGCTCGGGTGATGTAAATGGTCTCCAAGGTGTTGCTATGTGGTTGTTATGACGTTTTAAGGGTTGTTGTCATGTTGCTAGTGTGCTGGGAATGGTCTGCAGGGTGTTCCTATGTGTTTATTGTTTTTGTTGCGGTGTTTCAATTGTTGCCTGGGTGTTGCTAGGGTGCTGTGTATGGTCTTCAGGGTGTTGCTATTTATCTTCTATGGAGTTTAACGTTTTTCCAGGATGTTGCTAGGATGATGTGGTTGGTATCCAGGGTGTTCCTATATGTTTATTATATTTGTTGTGGTGTTTTAATTGTTGTTGCTAGGGTGCTGCAAATGGTCTTCAGGGTGTTGCTATGTGGCTTTTATTGAGTTTTACTGGTTGCCATGATGTTGCTAGGATGCTGTGGATGGTCTCCATGGTGTTCCTATGTGTTTGTTATGGTGTTTAATGGTTGCCAGGGTGTTTCTTTGATGATGTTCTAAATGGTGTTGCAATGACAAACACCACAAAGCAACTCCCTAGATACCATTCACACCACCCTATTACCAGTGTGTTGCTAGGATACTGTGAAAAGTGTCCAGGGTGTTGCTCTGTGGTTGTTATGGTGTTTTAAGGGTTGGCAGGGTGTAGCTAGGGTGATGTAAATGGTCTCCAATGTGTTGCTATGTGGTTGTTATGACGTTTTAAGGGTTGTTGTCATGTTTCTAGTGTGCTGGGAATGGTCTGCAGGGTGTTCCTATGTGTTTATTTTATTTGTTGGTGTTTTAATCGTTGCCTGGATGTTGCTAGGGTGCTATATGTGGTTTTCAGGGTGTTGCCATGTGGCTTTTATTGAGTTTTACTGTTGCCATGATGTTGCTAGAATGCAGTGGATGGTCTCCAATGTGTTCCTATGTGTTTGTAATGGTGTTTAAGGGTTGCTAGGGTGTTTCTTTGATGTTCTGTATGGTGTTGCAATGACACACCACATAGCAACTCCCTAGATACCATTCACACCACCCTATTACCAGTGTGTTGCTAGGGTGCAGAGAATGGTGTTGCTATGTAGTTGTTTTGATGTTCTAACGGTTGTAAAGTTGTTGCTAGGGTGCTGTGAGTTTTATCCAAAGTTTTGTTATGTGGTGGTTATAATGTTTTAATTGTTGCTAGGGTGTTTCTAGGGGGCTGTGAATGGTCTCTAGGGTGTTGTTCTGTGGATGTTGTTTTTTCAGGATTACCAGGATGTTGCTAGAGTTCTGTGAATGGTTGCTAAAGGGTAACTATCTGGTCGTTATGGTGCTTTAAATGTTGTTAGGGTGTTTCTAGTGTGCAGTGAATGGTCTCCAGGGTGTTGCTATGTTGTTTTGTGTTCAGGATGTTGTTGCTAAAGTGTTCTGTTTGAAGGCTTCTTTCCTCTGGGTTTTCTCTCGTCTGTGTGATTCTGTACGTTTAGCTGTGCTCTCGTTGATCGTCGTTGATTTTATGGTTTACAGAAGTGGAGTCTGGCGGTCTCATCCTGCCTGTTAAAGTCATCGCGAGCGCCTTTACCTTCCACAGTCATATACATCTGGCCTTGTGTTGTGGGAGTAATTTCCCAGATGTATACAGGAACCAATTTCTGAACTTCGCACATCTAAATCGCTGTGTTAACGGGCTCTAAAATGTGACGCGCACACACACACACACTCAGACAGAGGTGTAAACAGAGCTTGATGCAATCTTCCAGGTTGAAGGGTTTTAGTTGTTGAAAGTCTGAAGCACTGTGATGACGGACTGACAGGGGACTGAGGCCTTTTACAGTCAGTACAACAACATTTCAGATCTGCAACAATGAAAGCTGGAAACATGGAGAGCTGCAGACCAACATTAATGACACAAAGACCCTCACACACACATTTATATCTGAAACAACATCATATCATGCAGAGATAAGTCTCTAGGGTAGTTTATGTGCAACTCTCACATGGTCGCCCACTGTAGCAGAGCAGGGCTGCGCCCGGTCAGTATCTGAATGGGAGAGCACATGGGAAAGCTAGGTTGCTGGTGGTGTTAGTGAGACAGACCTGTGGTCTGTGTGGGTCCTAACGTCCCAGTATAATGAAGGGGAGTCTATATGAGTGCAGTTTTTTGGATGATGCGTTAAACCAAGGTCCTGACTCTCTGTGGTTTAAAAAAAAAAACAGGATGTCCTTCGAAAAAGAGTAGGGGCTTAACCCTGGCATCCTGATCCTTGTCAGCTGGTCTGTCCACCATATCAGAATTAGCTTCATCACTCTGTCTCCTCTCAGAATCAGAATCAGGAAGAGCTTTATTGCCAGGTATGTTCACACATATGAGGGATTCGTTTTGGGGACAGAGCTTCTACAGTGCAACAGAATTACAGAGACAGAACAAAAACATATCATAAATATATTTTAAAAATTGATGTAAGAGTGCATGCAAATATACAAATTGACAAGTGTATACTGGTTTATAACTATATACAACATTATATGTGCAGCTGTTATGCGGAAATTGGCATGTAAAGTGTTTATGTGTCTAAAAGGAAGTGATGTTGGTTCCACAGTTATTATCATCAAGTGTTCATGAGAGGGATTGGCTGAGGGAAGAAGCTGTTTCTGAGTCGGACTGTTCTGGTGTGAAGTGCTCTGTAGAGTCGACCAGAAGGTAACAGTTCAAAGAGGCAGTGTGCTGGGTGTGAGGGGTCCAGAGGGATTTTGACTTGCCTTCTGCTCGCTCTGGATAAGTACAGGTCTTGAAGAGTAGGGAGGCTTGTACCAGTGATTCGCTCAGCAGTCTGAACTATTCGACGTAGTCTTCAGAGGTCAGATTTGGTAGCTGAGCTAAACCAGTCATTGAAGTGCAGATGGAAGTGTAGAACCGTTTCAGCTGCTCCTTTGGAAGGTTGAACTTCTTCAGCTGACGAAGGAAGTGCAGCTTTTTTGAGTGTGAGTGCTCCAAATCCAACCCGGGCTCATTCTGGAAACGTAGCCCCGCAGTCGTTACTGCGGACCGCGATTTACGTCCCGGGAGGTACGTATTCGAGTGTTTTTTGTTTTCGCGGATCCGCGAGAGGCCGCTGTGCGAGCTTTTTCGCGTCTCGGGCGCCTCTCGGGAGCGCGCGCCGCTCGCGCCCGTGCGCCGTTCGCGCCCACGCCATTCTCGTGTGAAAAGCTGCCGGATTGGCCGACTCGGCCGCCCTCCACTTCCTCCTCCTCCTCCTCCTTCCCTAAACCCGAGCGACGGTTCGCAAAAGCCGTCCAGAAAAAAAAAGCAAAAGCCCTCGTCTTCGATTTCAACCGCGTTTTCGGATCCCGCCGCGTTCTCGCCCTTATTTTTCGGATTCTGTTTTTCGTCTTACCTGATTTCTGGAACCGCTGTTCCCCGGACTCGATCCCGGTTGTCGTCCCCGTAACCGACGCAACGCTGTGAGCTAAGCAGACAAACTGGTTGCATCGGGAAAGCCCTCCACTCGGATGTGAGTCGTCGCCGGCAAGCGCGAAGAGGAGGGGTGGAGCGGCGCCACACCGCCCCGCAGCGTTTGCTCGAAAAAAACTAAACGCGGCCTTACGTACCTCCGGCCACATAAATCGCGGTCTCCAGAAACGTCCGCGGGGCTACGTTTCCAGAATAAGCTTGGGTTGTCCAAATCGGGCTCAGTTCAGTTCTGTTGGCCGGCCCTGGCCTGGTTAAGAGGTGTGCCAGAACGCTGTTCGGTTGGGCTTTGGCGCGGTACGCTTGTAGCATGAGTGCAAATTGAGCCTGAAACTGAAGATGCAACATCACTTTTAAGAGACTGTTTCATATGGATTTCATAATCATTCTTAGTGTTCACTGGACACGAGCTGTCAGAGTTTGTTAAAGTCACAAACCCCTCACTGGACTGTCCGTCATTCGGATGAGACGTTAGGACGATGATTAAAATTCCCATGGCACTTCTAGTAAAGAGTAGTGGTGTAACCCCGGTGTCCTGGCCAAAGTCCCTCAATCGGCTCTTACGATCATGGCCTTCCAATCTTCCCCATCCCCCGAATTGGCTCTATCACTGTCTCTCCAGGCCACCTCTAGCTGGTGTGTGGTGAAGCACTGGTGTCCTGTGGCTGCCGGAGCATCATCCAAGTGGGTGCCGTCTTAGGGTGTATGGCCTTACATGATAAATGCGCCAAATAAATACACATTACATTACACGTCAGCTGCACCTTCAGCAAACGTCCCAGTACCTGCAGTACGAGGACTTTATGAACATTTATGAGCGTCAAATGTGCTGGATCTGTTTGGCATAATAATTACCCGGGTTTCCCTCGAGTTCCCCGGTTTCCTCCCACCGTCCAAAAACATGCAGCTTAAGTTAATTGACTAATCCAAACCAGCCCCATAGACATGCTCCAGTCAGTAGTTATCTCTTAAGAGCGATCACTATCTGTTCATGAGCTACTACAGCAGGGGAGTTCTCCACATCTACCTGAGCTCAAACTCCCCTCTCGTCTTGTAAGCAGGAGGGAGCCTCAGGCTCGAGGATCTTATGAGCTCAGGGCTCTCTTCCGGGACAGCATGCCAAACACACTTTATAATCAATCATCAGCTGAGTGTCATCCTGAAACTTTTCAACTCTCTCTCTCTCTCTCTCTCTCTCTCTCTCTCTCTCTCTCTCTCTCTCTCTCTCCTCCTCCTCCAGCTCAGTTTTCTTCTCTGTGCTCGGTGTGTGTGTTTAGTGTGTGTGTGTGTGTTCAGAGAGACACTGGCTGCGCAGGAGCCGCTGCGGCTCGTAATCTGCGCTCCAGGAGGACGACACAGTTGGACAGAGAGACACGTGCATGTGTGTGTGTTTGTTTGCGTGTGTGTGTGTCATGATGCTGTCAGCCGTCGCTCTGCTGCCGCTCGTCTGCCTGCAGATGTGTGTCCTGGGGAAGCCGCGGTTGCAGGTCTGTGTGTTTCTCCATCTGTGTGAGGCTTAGGGGATTACCATCTTTGTGATTTACGATCTTTAATTATTGGAAATGTTTGTGGGTGAAGAAGTTAAACTTTAGATGTGCAACTTTGACATGTTAATATTAATTAACATCAAACATTCGCAAAATAGAAATGAGCAACAACACACAGTCAGAATTTACAGTCTGAGACGGTTTGATAATGTTAGCTTGACTTTACTCATCAAAACAATGCTCAAAATAGGTTTATGTCTTGTTTCTAGTACAAATATCTGAACGTTCTGAAATTAAAAAGCACTTTCTAGACAAGCCAGTAATATTGAGTCAAAATTTAATGAGTTTTTACTTTAAACAAGCTAAATAATCTGCCAATGGGGGAAGCTAAATAATAGTGTTTTTTCCTTTTGACATTATATTATTTTTCTTCTCCTATTGTCAGAATATTTAGCTTATTTTAATGAAAAACTCACTTGACTCTTAGGGCTCTATTATACACGCGGCGCAATAAGGCGCAAGATGTGTTTGGTGTGATGTGTTGCTATCTTCAGACCAGCACAACAGTCATTTTCCTGTTTTGTGCCACGTTGTTTCAATAGCAAACGCATTTGTGCATCTTTGTGGACTCATGTGTGTGTGTGTGTGCAGGTCTATATAGGAGGTGTGTTAAGGTGCATTGCTGGTGTGTTGCTATTTTGAGGAACTGAAATAGACCGCACCATTGACCAATTAAAAGCTGCTCTAAAGTCCAGCAGAGTGTGTAACTCCTCGTTTCCACTGACTAGAACGGTACGGTTCGGGTCGGTACGGGTCACCTTTATCACCCTACTGAAAAATCCAGCTTAAACCAGCCTAGGCTGGTTGGCTGGTTTTAGCTGGTCGACCAGGCTGGTTTTAGAGGGGTTTTGGCCATTTCCAGGCTGGTTTCCAGCCATTTCCAGCCTGGTCTTAGCTGGTCAGGCTGGAAAATGACCAGCCAAATCCAGCTAAAACCAGCTTGACCAGCCTGGTTTAAGCTGGACATAGCTGGTTTTGGCTGGACTCCCAGCTTGGCTAGGCTGGACAAGCTGGTTTTAGCTGGTCATGTCCCAGCCTGACCAGCTAAGACCAGGCTGGAAATGGCTGGAAATCAGCCTGGAAATGGCCAAAACCCCTCTAAAACCAGCCTGGTCGACCAGCTAAAACCAGCCAACCAGCCTAGGCTGGTTTAAGCTGGATTTTCCAGCAGGGCAGGCTTGCGTTTCCACCACAAAGGTTATTCATTCATTCATATTTTATCAAGTTGCATCAGTAAAAAAAGGCATTCATTCAACGGCATTAAAATACTGTTACACGGATATAAAAGGTGTTAATTAGGTAGATGTAGCTATGTAGTTGCTAGGGTGTTATTGTGTGGTTGCTGGGTGGTTACCAGGGTATTAATGTGGAGTTGCTAGGCATGTTGTAATTGTTTGCCAGAGTTTGTTTCTGTAGATAAGTAGATTGTTTCTTTAAATATGCATGCTTCTAAATAGTTGCAACAGTCTTGCCTTGTAGTTGTTAGGGTGTTGTGGGTAATTGTCAGTAATTGATTGCCAAAAATGTTGCAACTGTTTGCCAGAGTCTTCAACATGAGTTAAATAGGCAGAAATGTTGTTACAGGGAATAATAGGTGTTAATTGTGTAGTTTCTAGAGTGCTGCCATGACATTGCTAGATTGTTGCTCCGGCGTTGGTTTGTAGCTTTTAGGATGTTGTAGATCATTTTCAGACTGTTGATTTGAGGTTGCTAGGGATTTTGCATCTGGTTGTGAGGTTGCTAGGGTGCTGCTTTGTGGCATAGTGTTGCTAGGTTGTTATTGTGTAGTTTCTAGGTTGCTCTGGGAGTTTACCAGGGTTTTACTACAGAGATGTTGATTGTTGCCATGCACTGTAGTTCCTTAGGGTGTTGCCGTATAGTTGCAGTGTTGTTGCCATGTAGTTGTTAGGATGCTTTGGTGAATTGTCAGACTGTTTCTTGGAGGTTGCTAAGAATGTTGATTCTTCTGGATAATTTAAATGAGCAGAAATACCTTTACAGTGAATAATAGGTGTTTATTGTGCAGTTGCTGAAGTCTTGCCATGACATTGCTGTATAGTTGCACCGACATTTCTTTTTTAGTTTAAGGATGTTGTAAATAATTTTCAGACAGTTGTTTTGTGGTTGCTAGGATGTTGTTAGGAGGTTAGGGTCTAATAGAGTTTGCTATGTTCTGTTGCTTTCACTGTGGGAATCTGTGGTTACTAGGGTGTGATGAGTTTGCTATGCTGTCGCAGTGTTGCTCTGTGGTTGCTAAGGTGTTGTTATGGTGTTGCAGTGTTGCTCTGTGGTTGCTAGGGTGTTGTTATGAGTGTGTTATTGTGTTGCAGTGTTTCTTTGTGGTTTCCAGGGTGTTGTTATGAGTTTGTTATGGTGTTGCTCTCTGGCTTTCACAGTGTGAATCTGTGGTTACTAGGGTGTTTTGAGTTTTCTATGGTGTCGCAGTGTTGCTCTGTGGTTGCTAGGATGTTGTTATGTGTTTATTAGGGTGTTGCTGTGTGGCTGTCACAGTGTTGTTTTGTAGTTGATAAGGTGTTTTTTTTGTTTGTTATAGTGTTGCTGTATGGCTGTAACAGTGGTGTTCTGTGGTTGCTAGGGTGTTGTTTTGAATTTGTTATGGCGTTGCTGTATGGCTGTAACAGTGGTGCTCTGTGGTTGCTAGGGTGTTGTTATGAGTTTGTTATAGTGTTGCAGTGTGGCTGTAACAGTGTTGCTCTGTGGTTGCTAGGGTGTTGTTATGATTTTGTTATTCTGTTGCTGTCTAATTGTTATGGGGTTGCTGTGTGGTTGCTAGGGTGTTGTTATGAGTTTGTTATGGTGTTGTTGTGTGGCTGTTACAGTGGTGCTCTGTGGTTGCTAGGGTGTTGTTATGAGTTTATGGTGTTGCTATGTGGCTGTAACAGTGTTGCTCTGTGGTTGCTAGGGTGTTGTTATGATTTTGTTATGGTGATGCTGTCTGACTGTCACAGAGTTTCTTTGTGGTTGCTAGGATATTGCTGTGAGTTTGTTATGGTGTTGCTATGTGGCTGTAACAGTGTTTCTATGTGGTTGTTAGGGTGTTGTTATGATTTTGTTATGGTGTTGCTGTCTGACTGTAACAGTGTTTTTTGTGGTTGCTAGGGTATTGTTGTGAGTTTGTCATGGTGTTGCTATGTGGCTGTAACAGTGTTTCTATGTGGTTGCTAGGGTGTTGTTATGATTTTGTTATGGTGTTGCTGTCTAATTGTTACGGGGTTGCTCTGTGGTTGCTAGGGTGTTGTTATGAGTGTCTTATGGTGTCACTGTGTTGCTCTGTGGTTGCTAGTGTGTTGTTATAAACTTTCTATGTTGTTGCTGTGTTGCTGTCACAATGTTGCTCTGTTAATGCTAGGGGGTTGTAATGAGTTTATGATGTTGCTTAGTGGCTGTCACAGTGTTGCAATGTGGTTGCTAGGGTGTTATGTATTTGTTATGGTGTTACTGTCTGGCTGTCACAGTGTTGCAATGTGGTTACTAGGTTGTTGTTATGAGTTTCTCATGGTTTCAGTGTTGTTCTGTGGTTGCTAGGATGTTGGGATGAGTTTGTTATGGTGTTGCTCTGTGATTGCACAGTGTTGCAATGTTGTTGCTAAGGTGTTGTTATGGTTTGTTATGATGTTGCTGTATGGTTGCTAGGATGTTGTTATGAGTTTGCTATGTTGTTACTGTGTTGCTGTCACAGTGTTGCTCTGTGGTTGCTAGGGTGTTGCTATTATTTTGTTATGGTGTTGTTGCCTGGCTGTCACAGTGTTAATATGTGGTTGTTGGGGTTTTGTTATGCGTTTAATATGGTGTTGCTGTTTTGCTGTCACAGTGTTGCTCTGTGGTTGTTAGGGTGCTATGATTTTGTTATGGTGTTGCTAAGTGGTTTCTAGGGTGTTGTTATAAAGTTTCTTCCATGGCATTTATAGGGTTTTGTATTTAAATGAATGTGAAATATATGAAGATTACTTTAAGCCATTAGTTTTTTGCTTGTTATTATTAGTATGTGGATTTAAGCATGTCCTTGAGAGAGGGATTGTGACGTTTATTCTTTGCTTTGGTGTGATGCGTGTGAATGATCCGCACAGATGGTAAGGTCACGCTCACTTCCTACAGTACATCCCTTCCATCATTAGGATGTCAAACGCTGCAGATACGACACCGCAGAGGCCCTTTAAATGTCAGCGCTGGCCTTTTTAATAACAGGATCTGAGGGATGAGAGAATGAGTGCAGTTGCCGGTGTTTAGTGCCATGTTTATGCCAGCTGTGAGAAACTGAACAGCAGTGGTGTAAATAATGTCAGCGGCGCGCCACCGGCTATTTTAGCGCTTTACAGGAGGCTGCTGTGTGTTTACAGTCCTAACCTTGACCTCAGGCTCAGGGCGTCACTCATTTGTGCAGACAGTTTCCCTGGTGTTGATGTCAGCGCTTATGAATCTGCAAATCACAGCTAATCTATAGAATGGCTGATTTATTCTATGAAATATCAATGGAAATATCAGAGTCTTACACGCATTGTCCTGTTCTGTAGAGCAGCAACAGATGATTTCTACCTAGAAGTGCTGAAAAGTGATTGTTCACAGAAAAACTTAGCAACTTATTATGCACATATTAAGTAAAAATACTTGACAGTTTGTTTTTTATCACTTAGCAACTTATTTTATTCATTGTATTCAGATTATAGACATGAATCAGTTATGTGTGGTTGCAAAGGGGTTGCTAGGCAGTTCAGGTTTGTTGCTAGGCTGTTTTGGCTGGCTGCTATGTGGCCTCTAGGCTGTTCTGATTTATTGCTAGGGTATCCTGAGTGGTTGCTAGGCTGTATTTGGTTGGTTGCTAATATATTTTGAGTGTTTGCTAGGATGTTCAGATTGCTTATTAATGTATTTGAAGTGGTTGTTGTGGTTGGGTGCTAGGGTAAATTGAGTGGTTGCTAGGCTGTCTTGGTAGGTTGCTATGGTATTTTGAATGGTTGCTAGGCTGTTCTGTTGGTTGCTATGGTATTTTGATTGGTTTCTAAGCTGTTGTTTGGTTTATATGGTGTTAAGGTATGTTGTGTGGTTGCTAGGCTGTTCTGGTTGGTTGCTAGGCTGTCCTGGTTGGTTACTAAGATATTTTGAGTGGTTGTTAGGTTGTTCTAATCAATTGCTATGGTAATTTGAGTGGTTGTTGAGTTGTTTTAGTTTCTTTCTTGTTAGGTTGTTCTGGTTGGTTGCTAAGGTGTTTTGAATGGTTGCTCGGCTGTTCTTTTTGGTTGCCAATGTATTTTGAATGGTTGCCAGGCTGTTCTGGTTGGTTGCTAAGGTAATTTGAGTGGTTGCTAGGTTGTTCTATTTGTTTGCTAAGGTATGTTGAGTGGTTGCTAGGCTGTTTTGTTTGGTTGCTAGACTGTCCTGGTTGATTGCTAAAATTTATTTGAATGGTTGCTAGGTTGCTCTTATCATTTACTATGGTAATTTGAGTGGTTACTAAGTTGTTTTAGTTGGTTTCTGGGGTATTTTAGGTGGTTGCTGTTTTTCTAGTTGGTTGAAAATGGATTTAAGAGATTACTAAGTTGTTCTAGTTTGATGCTGATGTAATTTGAGTGGTTGCCAGGTTGTTCTATTTGGTTGCTAAGATATGTTGAGTGGTTGCTAGGCTGTTTTGGTTGGTTGCTAGGCTGTCCTGGTTGATTGCTAAGATATATTTGAATGGTTGCTAGGTTGCTCATATCATTTACTATGGTAATTTGAGTGGTTACTAAGTTGTTTTAGTTGGTTTCTGGGGTAATTTAAGTGGTTGCTAGGCTGTTCTGGTTGGTTGCTAAAGTACTTAAGAGGTTACTAAGTTGTTCTGGTTTGTTGCTGATGTGTTTTGAGTGGTTGCTTGGTTGTTCTGATCAATTGCTATGCTAATTTGAGTATTTACTAAGTTCTGGTTGGTTGCTAGGGTATTTTCAGAGGTTACTAGGCTGTTCTGGCTTGTTGGTATTGTATTTTGAGTAGATAGTAGGTTGTTCTGGTTGGTTGTTAAAGTATTTTAGTGGTTGCTAGGCTATTCTTGTTGGTTGCTATAGGGTATTGCTGTGTGATTGCTTTCTACTGTGTTTTGTTTTGAATGATATTCATCATGAAAATCACTTTAAAAATACACTTGAACTGAATTGAATTGTATTCAGGAGTGCTGTGTCCTCTTTCAGTCTCAGCACTAGTGCTACAGGCTGCTGAGTTACAGTTTACATGCTTGTGTTGGTGAATTTTGAGCGTGCAGACCAGTAGTCATCTGTTTACTGAGTCTGAAGGTAATTAAAGCGGCTCCAGTGCTGGATTTACCGTGGTGAAGCAGTGGCTGTTATCTCGGGCATTATGAGCTCTGTGGTTTCGCTCTTAAAGTGCATTTGTGTGACACATGCAGTCGGCCTCGTCCTCCACATGGGGTCCACATGAGCCCAGCAGGACAGAGGAATGCGACTCGCTGGCGAACACACACACACAATTACACACATCATTCACACAAACACGGCCGGCTCACACTGGATTGAGTGCTGGAGTAGAATACCCTCCTGAATTATGGATTTTTATTTTCCCCAATTTCTGTTGAACGGAAAGAAGATTTCTCAACACATTTCTAGTCGTAATAATTTTAACAACTCATTTCTAATGACTGGTTTCTTTTCTCTGCCATGATGACAGCACATAATATTAGACTAGATATTCTTCAAGACACCAGTATTCAGCTTAAAGTCACATTTAAAGGCTTAACTGCTTTCATTCTTGCTGAAATAAAAACAAATAAGACTTTCTCTCCAGAAGAACAAATATTATAGGAAATACTGTGAAAACTTCCATCATTTGGGAAAATTTTGAAAAAGAAAATAAAATTGACAGGAGAGCGAATCATTTTGACTTTAACTGTATGTATACATCTACAGGGGTTGCACAATGAAAGTGAATTTCTGGTTTTAGAGCACAGTAGTTGATCAGTGGTGTTGTTTCCCCTCAATACAGCATCAGCTCAGGATACGGCCTGGTCCAGGATTATGATAATTGATCAGTATGGTGTAGTTCCTCCTCAATACAGGATCAGTCGGCCTTGAGAATGGCAGACAGTCGTCCTGCAGAGCAGCCAGAGGGATTCAGAGCCGTTCTTCTTCAGAATAGTGTTCAGATCACTCCATGATGCTGCTGGAGGAAAACCGTTCCTGACTCGCTCCTCCAAAACACCCCAAAATGCTCAATAATGTTTAGGTCTGGGTACTGTGCAGGCCACGGGAGATGTTCAATTTCACTTTCGTGCTATATGTTTTCATCTTTAGTCTTCTGTATTCATCAGGCATTGGTTCTGATGAGGAAGGAGTCAAAAACTGGACAGAAAAATTCAATAATTATGATGTATTTGATGTACAAAATTTGCAAAGTTATTCTCAGAGAACAGAAATAAACCCTGAGGTGTTCAATGACCGCTTTAACACACTCACATCAGTCTGGGTTGTGTTTATACTGCAGATTCACAGTCATTCGTTCATTTTCCTTCAGGTTAGTTTTATTTATCACGGGTCACCACAGTGGAATGAACCACCAACTATTCCAGCATATGTTTTACACAGCGGAAGCCTTTCTAGCTGCATCCCAGTACTGGGAAACACCCATATGCACTCATTCACACACATACACTCAGACACTATGGCCAATTTAGTTCATCAATACTCCATAGCGCATGTGTTTGGACTGTGGAGGAAATGCACGCCAACACAGGGAGAACATGCAAACTCCACAAAGAAACGCCACCTGACTTAGCCAGAATTCTATTCGAACCAGCGACCTTCTTGCTGTGAGGCCACAGTGCTAACCACTGAGCCACCGTGCCACCCGATCCTCAGTCAAACGTCTGATAATGATGCTAAACTGCAGTTGTTAGTATCCTAAACTCTTCTTTGTGCAGTTATATGATGAAATAACAGTGTGACAGTGTGCTGGTGGATGGACATCTGCGGCTCAGCTTTATGCAACATCTCCACGAGTTCCCACGATGCACTGGGAGCAGGAGCCAGCAGCTTATGGACAGGTTGGAAAGCTTTCAAGCAGCTCTCTCCATCAGTTCAGTATTTCACTCTCAAAGCCAACAAACAGACATGAGGAGCTCTCAGATCTCAGATCAGTGCATGTGCCCAGAGCCTGATGCAGCATCATGGCTGAAATCACCACAGCATCATTATAAACTCATACAGCACTGATGCGTGAATGGTCATCAGTCATTTTAGAAAGAATAATGTCGCTTCCAGGGTAAACAGAAATAGCGATGCAGCAGTTTGACCAACACGATAACGGATACCGTGCATACGGAAACTATTGATAGCGCTTCACTTTTTCCACATTTGTTTATGTTACAGCCTTATTCCAAAATGGATTAAATTGATTGATTTCTACTCACAATCCCCCATAATGACAATGTGGAGAAAGAGTTTTAGAAATTGTTGCACATTTATTACGAATAAAACAGCTGATAAATCAGATGTACATCAGTGTTCACAGGCTTTGGCGTGAAGCTCTACATTGATCTCGGGTACATTCTGTCTCCACTGATCATTCTGGAGATGTTTCAGCAGCTTCACCTGTGCTCAATTCAGCTGATGGACATGATCTGAAAAGGCTACACCTGTCTATATTAGGGCCCAGGGTTGACAGTGCATGACAAAGCACAAACCAAGCATGAAGACAAAGGAATTGTCTGTAGACCTCCGAGACAGGATTGTCTGGACCGCACAAGGCTGGGGAAGGCGACAGAAACATTTCTGCTGTTCTGAAAGTCCCACAGCGGCCTCCATCATCCATATGTGGAAGATGTTTAACCACCAAGACTCTTCTATGGGCCTTAGTCAGGGAGGTGATCAATAACCTGATGGTCACTCTGTCTGAGCTCCAGCGTTCTTCTGTGGAGAGAGGAGAACAGAAGGACAACCATCTGTGCAGCAATCTACCAATCAGGCATCTGTATGGTAGAGCGGGCAGACGGAAGACACTCCCCGCCTGGAGTTTGCATCTGAAGGACTCTCAGAGCATCAGAAACTAAACTCTCTGCTCTGATGAGACTCAAACTGAACTGTTTGGAGTGAACGCCAGGCGATACGTGTGGAGAACAGCAGGCAGCGCTCATCAGCAGGCTAACAGCATGGTGGTGTTGGCATCATGCTGTGGGGATGTGTTTCAGCAGCAGGAACTGGAAAACTAGTCAGGATAGAGGGAAAGATGAATGCAGCGATGTACAGAGACATCCTGAATGAAGACCTGCACAAGAGTGCTCTCCACCTCAGACTGGGGCGACACTTCATCCTCCAGCAGGACAATGACCCAAAGCACACCGCCAACATATCAATGGAGAGGCCCAGCCAGAGCCCAGACCTAAATCCTATTGAACATCTCTGGAGAGATCTGAAAATGGCTGTACACCGTCACTTCCCATCCAACCTGATAGAGCTTGAGAGGTTCTGCAAAGAGGAACAGGCAGAAATTCCCAAAGACAGGTGAGCAGAGCTTGTGCATCATATTCAGAAAGACTCGAGGCTGTAATCGCTGCCAAAGGAGCATCAACAGAGTATTGAGCAAAGCCTGTGAACACTGATGTACATCTGATTTATCAGATGTTTTATTTCCAATAAATGTGCAACAATTTCAAAAACTCTATCTCCACATTGTCATTATGGGGGATTGTGTGTAGAATGTTGAGGAAATAAATCCATTTTGAATAAGGCTGTAACATAAACAAATGTGGAAAAAGTAAAGCGATATCAATACTTTCCGGATGCGCTGTAAGTCTTTAGATCTGGAGGTTAATAGCCTATATATATATTCACCTATATTGTACTTTATATTGTAGTCCGGGTGTTAATGCATGTTTTCCAGTGATCTGCAAAGACAGATAACCTGGTTAATTAGGGTTAAGTGGTAATTCGGCAAGTCATTGTATAACAGTGGTTTATTCTGTAGACAATCCAAAACACATATTGCTTAAGGGGGATATTAATATTGACCTTAAAATGAGTTAAAAGCTGTTCTCCGGTTATTTAAAGTGCTTTTTAAGCTCACCTGTAAGCCGCTTTGGGTAAAAGCATAAATAAATAACTATTAATACGGTAATGATGCATCAATGAAGGGCTTGAAATGTAAGTTCAGGGTGGTTTCAGCCAGTGTGTGTGTGTGTGATCCATCGAGGTCATTCGTTCTGTGTGTGTGAAGGTGCTTTTGTTTGAATTCGTCCATTATGGAGTGTAAAATAGCCCGTAACCGTAGCCGGCGGGTCGGTCCTGCTGCCAGCTTCACTCCCAGCCAGTTCAAAGAGCTCTTACTGTAGACGGACTTCAGAAAGAGGAGATTATGTATCAGGCCAGACACTGATCCAACGCTGCAGCTGAAACGCAAGAGACTTGGTGTTTCAGGCCGTCATGCATTTAGCTGTGGAAGCAGCATCATGATGGAAAGATGTTCTCCAGCAGAAACCCGTGTACAGATTGATGCTCTCTAGTATAAACTCAACATAGGCCTCAGCCACATCACCCTGCAGCCCAAGACTGACCGAGTACCTCCATGTACACGGCTTTCTCGCTGTTACCAGTTTGTGCAGTGGCTTGCCATGTACGTTGGCAGATTTGAGACACATGCTGCGTCCCAATTCACATGCTATCCGTCCTAAATAGTATTTGAAAATAGAATTAGTATGTCCCAAATCGTAGTATGTTGAAAAGTGTATGCCAGAGGTTCCTGGATAGTTTACTATTTCCGGTAAAGAATGTAAGTGTCCTTACTATAACCGCTGATATTGCCCACAGTGCATTGCACGTTGGATGGGAATTCGATTAGAAGTACGAACACGGGTGAAAAGTGTAAATAAACTACAACTTGGTGGACGCACGAGTCCAACCATCAAGTAGAGAGACTGCGGTAAAGATGTTTGTATGACTGTTCATTATTATCTAGCCCACTGGAACATATTTAAATCAGGTTGTCTGTGTTATATTTCATCTGCGACAACAATACTGACCTTATATAAAGACGTGTTCAGACAATAACATCTGAAAGCAGAATTATCCAAAGACCTGAGGAGATTTCTCTGCATGAACGACTCGCGAATGGCAGATTAACCTGCTGCTGCTGCTTCTCCAATAAGTAAGGACATTAAATATGTATGATTGACAGGGCTCATAACTACATAACGATCTGTTAACGAAGAATTAATGTGTCCCAAAGCTTGCATACTCTTCTGTTACACACTCAAAAGTGTATATTTGTCCTTCACAAAAAAGTACATACTGTTAGGGCATAGTGTAAGTATGCGAATTGGGATGCAACAACAACAGAATGAAGTTCTGACCACGACGATGGGGATCGAGTCTGATGAAGAATTGTTCCAGAAAGCGAGTAAATAAAAACAGAAGCCAAAAAATAAAATAAACAAGTAAATAACAGAGTGAGAATGTGATAAAATCTAAAAACATGGTATTAGGGCTTTTCTTTTGCTGGATTGCTATTGAAAACACTGTCGGTTGGGTTTAGGGAAGGGGGTGGGTCAGTCAACAGTGGCCTCTAGTGGATTTACGTGAGAACAGCAGGTGTGAATGGCACTTGCGAGAGATATTTGAGATCTCAAAAGCATACACAGCGGCCTCTGGTGGATTCCCGAAAAAAAAACTGCAAAAAAAACGCAGCTCCTGAGACGTATTTCACACTCTCCTGAAATGTATACATGGGTACACGGTTAGAATGAGCCTGGGTTGGATAAACCAGTGTAAAGATGGATGTTCTCGAGCAGAAACTAGTGTAAAGATTGGCAGAACATCATCAGCTGTCGTTCATCAGCGGCTCTGGAGGGAGTCTCAGGAATGCTGAAATCCGTGTTTTGGTGTTTCTCTGTGTGCCAAACCGGCTGGATGTCCTACAGAGAGAGAGAGAGAGGGGGGTCATGTTCACACTAATACATTTTCATTTAAATGCACATATTTTTCTCTCCTTCTTAGTCTTCTGTCCACACTGAAATGCTGTTTTTGGGAAAAGAAATCGTTAATCTTTTTAAAAACACTGTCCTAAGTGTAAGGACGACACGGTGGCTCAGTGGTGTTGCACTTTGACCTCACAGCAAGAAGGTTTGAGCCTTGGCTGGCTCAGTCTGTGTGGAGTTTGCGTGTTCTTCCCGTGTTGGCGTGGGTTTCCTTCGGGTGCATTTTCCTTCGGCATATTTTTCTTTACCTAATTATCCTACAGGCCTATTATTGCTTTGACTTTTCTTCTGATATATAATTGTTATAAGCAGTGCTTCATTTGGCAATTGCGAGGTCTCGGAACAGATCGGGATGACAGATCCGGCATGTTGCCCGAGGATGGAGAGGTTTCGCGCATGAAAGTGGAGGGGGGGTCGGCGGTGTATGGTGGAGGGGGGTCGTGGACTAAAGTGGAGGGGGTTGGAGAGTAATGGAAGAAAGTAAAAGTGAACAGCGGATAGGGGAAAATCTCTTATCTCTGAGCTCAGGGTTCTCTCCCGGGACAGTAGGGGTCTAAGAATGAATTGTTTCTTCGGTGCACTGCGAAGCAGACACGGACATCCGACATCAATTCAGTATCAGTTCAGTAATATTAACCGGTTATTATGTACTGAAGTCATTTATCTCATATGCGCTGTTGCCGTAGCTTACTATGGCGAGGCAGGCGAGTATTTACAACACTCCAACTACTTTAAAGCGCAGAAACTGTGCACAATTTGACTGCGTGTGTGTTTGCTGGACAGTCTTTCAGAGAGAGAGAATGAAAGTAAACTCCATTTCTCTCTCACTGTGGCCATTTGACCTGCTGGCGTGACTTTTCCTCTCCTCTCGGCTGTTACAGCGATACTTCTGGATACAGACACGAGCGCGTGTCTGCTGAGTTTTCTCCAACGTGTCTATCATGGATCAGTTGTGATCAAGTGTAAGGATGCTTTCACACTAGCACTTTTGGTCCGCACCCGAGTTCGTTTGACGTCATAGTACGGTACGTTTAGCTAATGTGAATGTGTCTTCTGAACCCGGGTGCAGACCCATGAACCGTACTCGAGTCCGACTGAAAGAGGTGGTCTGGGGTACGGTTCATGTGAACTCTGGTACAGTTCACTTCAGATGTGAATGCAATCGTACCAAATAACGGAAGTGAACTATAGTGAACTGCCGACTGTACAACAAACTATCGTTTTCATAACTGAAAACAAATGTGCATAATATTTTTGCGGCAGATGGACGCAAGTTGCTTTCTGTATGTCCAAAAGCTTTCAGTAAAAGCAGAATGACCGCGATGTGCCATTTTCCATTTCAGCGATTGCTTGCGTGGCCGTCACCTAGCAACAGGCGTAAACAAAACAGCAGCTCGATGACGCAAGCGTACCAGGGTTCAGAAGGAAAAAACACAGTGTGAACACAAACCAACCGAAGAGGTGGCAAGGGGAGACAATCGAACTTGGGTACAGTCCAGGCAAATGAACCAAGTGAGAAAGCACCCTAAGTGTACGAAAGAACTCGCTACTCAAGGCTTACACCATTTATACTACAAAATGGTGTTGAATAGTGCATAAGTATGTGATTTAGGACGCACCGAAAAAATTACAAAAATAACAACAACTGTATTAGAAACTAAAATTAGAAATAAGTATTGTTGTAAACAGGTGGAGCAGTGGGTAGCACATTCGCCTCACAGCAAGAAGGTCACCGGTTTGAGTCCCGACTGGGTCAGTTGGCGTTTCTGTGTGGAGTTTGTATGTTCCCATAACAGCATAAACACATGAACTATAGGGGAATTGGGTAAGCTAAAACTATCTGTAGTGTATGGATGTTTCCCAGTTATGGGTTGCAGCTGGAAGGGCATCCAGTGTAAAACATATGCTGGATAAGTTCATTCCGCTGTGGTGACCCCTGATTAATAAATGGTCTAGGCTGAAAAGAAATGAATAATGAATAACTGTAAATATAACTATAATAAAATAGCAACATTTCAATCTCTGTCGTTCTTTAATTTGTGAAGTTATCCAAACTGTTTGGTCATTTTTAGTAAGATGCTAATGGTCTAATCCGATTCAGTGATCTATGCTAAGCTATGCTAAATGTGTTCCTGATAGACCTGCAGACGGGCTGAATGCATTCACAAATGGTAAAACTCTAGCAGAGCTGCAAACTGATTTTCCCCTAAAGAGTGGCGTGTTTCTTTAAACATGCAGCGCTGTGTGTTTGTGTCCTGTAATGTCGTCTGGCTCTTCTGGACGGGTTTGACAGCAGGTCAGATGTGCAGCAGGGGATTATGGGTGTTTGTGTCTGCACCTCCCACCGGCTCTCTGGCTCTGCTTTCGCTCCTGTCCTTTCCTTTTCTCTCTCCGTCTTTCTGCACCTGTTCACTAAAGCCGGGATTTATAGAGCGCTGAAAGCAAAATATATTCCTCTTCTCCTATGCTGACGTCTGACGGAGGTACGTTTCCGCTCACATCTGATGTACAGAAGCTGTCCAAACCATTACTGCGTTACAGTTCACCGACTTATACTACACTGGGTGAAATATCTGTAAATCAGCAGTTTTCTGTATTTTGTGCTTTTATTTTCCCCAGTTTATTTCTGCTTCTGAATTGCATTATGGGATCTTGATCTTTCTACTAACAACTTTTAACATTAAAATGTGGTAAAAAAGTGACTTTCATAGTCGTGTGTAATAGTGTGCAGTGCTATATTGTGTGTGTTGGTGTTGTATATTACACTCAAACACCTTGTAATAAACTGCAGCACATGTTCTGTTATTTTACAGACTTATTTCTCTGCATATTATTCAACCCAGGCTCATTCTGAAAACATAGTCCCGTGGACGTTTCTGGAGACCGCGAAATACGTCCCGGGAGGTGCGTATGGCTGCCTTTCATTATTTTTTAAGCGAACGCTACGGGGCAGTGTGACGCCGTTCCCTTTCGCGCTTGCCGGCTGAATTTTTCCTCCGTGTGGAGGCCTTTCCCGCCGCAATCAGTTTGTTTGGTCAGCGCATCGTGTGCGTCGGCGGACTTCAAATGCAGAGAGGAGGAGTAGACAAGGGCGTCCGGGTTTGAGTCCGGGGAAGAGTGGTTCCAGAAACCAGGTAAGACAAAAACAGAATCCAAAAAATAAAGTGAACGAGTTCATAACAGGGTGAGAACGTGGTAAAATCCAAAAAAGTGGTAAAAAAAAAAAAAACAGACGAGGGCTTTTCTTTTTCTAGACACCTTTTCTAAATTGTTGCCCGGGTTTAGGGAAGTGAGCGGGCGGGCGGGTCAATCGGTAAAACTGGAGGGTGGGTCAGCCGATTGGCCGGTCACGCAGTCAATCATTCGGTCAGTCAGACAGCGGCCTCTGGTGGTTTGACGCGAGAACAGCGCGGACGCAAATGTGACTCGCGAGAGACGTTCGAGATACAAAAAAGCGCACACAGCGGCCTCTCGCGGATTCGGGAAAACAAAAACTGCACAAATACGTATCTCCCTGGGACGTATTTCACGGTCTCCAGAAACGTCCGCTGTACTACGTTTTTAGAATGAGCATGGGTTGATATTATTCCTTATATTATTTCTAAAATGTCAATAAAAGTCTCTTTGTTAAACTGTAGAGTTGAATTTTCATCATCAGAAGTGGACAGAGCAGAGATCAACATCCCATAATGTAATTCACCACCGCTAATACACAGAAAACACTACTGAATCACAAAAACAGAAACTGTTCATTACCCAGGGTATCTGCCGGCTCCTAAAATGCCTGAAATCTCAAAGCTAAATTTTAGGCCTTGAAAAAGTCTTAAATCTACTGAAATATTGTGCTGTAGCTCTTAAATATTTTTTAACAGGTCTTAATTTTTCAGCCCAGACTCATCGTGAATATGTACCCCTGTATACATTTCTGAAGAGCGCCAAATACATCCCTGGAGCTAGGCTTATTTCAATAGAGTCTGGCTGCAGATTTGCACTTGCTCCTCAAGGCTTGCACGCTCAGGCAACCGCTCTTCCTCTGCACTTGGAAATGGGTCCGGGCGGTTTTAATACACAATTACAGAATGCTTTTCCCCGTTTATAGGTTTTACACTGATGTTTATATTAATATTTGGAATTTGAAACCATTTAGTAGTTACAAAACTAAAATGAAGTCACACATTATTTCTTTGATAACTGGAAAGGAATATGTGAGCCTGTTGGTTTACAGTATACTGATGCCTGTACTAAGCTTTATTGCTAATAAAGGGCAGGAATGTTGGACCAATATTGCCTTTTTTGCTTATGTAGATCAGGGGTTCCCAAACTTTTCAGCCCGCGACCCCCAAAATAACAATGCCAGTGACTCGCGA
>NC_141038.1:732500-740000 GCF_052040795.2 Danio rerio | reverse complement strand
ACAACACAACACAACACAACAAAACTCAACACAACACAACACAACAAAACTCAACACAACACAACTCAACACAACTCAACACAACACAACACAACACAACTCAACACAACACAACACAACAAAACTCAACACAACTCAACTCAACACAACACAACACAACACAACAAAACTCAACACAACACAACACAACACAACTCAACACAACAAAACTCAACACAACACAACACAACACAACACAACTCATCACAACTCAACACAACTCAACACAACACAACACAACTCAACACAACACACTCAACACAACTCAACACAACAAAACTCAACACAACAAAACTCAACACAACACAACTAAACACAACACAACACAACTCAACACAACACAACTCAACACAACTCAACCCAACACAACACAACAAAACTCAACACAACTCAACACAACACAACACAACAAAACTCAACACAACACAACACAACAAAACTCAACACAACACAACACAACTCAACACAACTCAACTCAACACAACACAACTCAACACAACACAACACAACAAAACTCAACACAACACAACACAACACAACAAAACTCAACACAACAAAACTCAACACAACACAACAAAACTCAACACAACACAACACAACTCAACACAACTCAACACAACACAACACAACACAACACAACTCAACACAACAAAACTCAACACAACACAACACAACTCAACACAACACAACAAAACTCAACACAACACACTCAACACAACTCAACACAACTCAGCTCAACACAACACAACACAACAAAACTCAACACAACACAACACAACACAACTCAACACAACAAAACTCAACACAACACAACACAACTCAACACAACACAACACAACACAACACAACTCAACACAACTCAACACAACAAAACTCAACACAACACAACACAACACAACTCAACACAACACAACACAACACAACACAACACAACTCAACACAACAAAACTCAACACAACACAACACAACTCAACACAACACAACACAACTCAGCTCAACACAACACAACACAACAAAACTCAACACAACACAACACAACACAACTCAACACAACACAACTCAACACAACACAACACAACACAACACAACTCAACACAACTCAACACAACAAAACTCAACACAACACAACACAACTCAACACAACACAACTCAACACAACTCAACACAACAAAACTCTCTGTGTGTGTGTGTGTGGGTGTGGGTGTGTGTGTGTGTGTGTGTGTGTGTGTGTGTGTGTGTGTGTGTGTGTGTGTGTCAGATGATATACCAGCAGCCCAACCCAGGTGTTCGTTATGAGTTCATCATGCCGTCAGATAACGCTGTAGACACTCATCGGCCGAAAGACAAACAGCTGCACTGTGAGTAAACACACACACACACACAACACACACACACACACAGCTGCACTTTTGTTTGTACAGTCTGTGTGGAATAACTATGTTGATTTTGCGAGCGTGCATTACTCTCTTCTAGTCAATCCATTGTTTCTGCAATCTTCAGTCTGAGCTTCTGCCTCTGCTTCTGCATTTGGATTGGCTCCTTCTCTGATGTCAGTTTGACGCTTCAGACACAATATTAATAGCCACGCCCCTCTTATTCATAGCTACGCCCTTTTTTCCCTTAATATACTATGAGTTTGCGCAAAAGCAAAGCCCCGCCCCCTACTCAATATTCAGTTTCAGTGTAATTGTTTTCAACATCGCAGACAAGCTTCTACACCAGAGAGAGTTGCAGGTCGCTGAGGTGCATGATTAGGGCATGATTGTTTTGATTCGGTGTCAGCAACACACATATGTGTTTTTCTTTTGGTCCCACTTTATATTAAGTGTCCTTAACTACTATGTACTTACATCAAAAAAATAAATACAATGTACTTACTGTGTTTATAATGTATTTGAGAACACGGGGTGATTTTAAGTTGGGATAGAGGTTGGGTTATGGACATGTTTGGTGGTGTGGGTAGGTTTAGGGTGGGTTAAGGTGTAAGGGATGGTAAACAGTGCATTTACAAATGTAATTACAAAAGTTAATTACATATGTAATTACATGTATTGAATCAAGCATAAGTACACAGTAAATACATGTATTTACACAATAAGTACATTGAAACAAACTATCAATTCCTGTGTAGGTACATATTAGTTGAGGCCACTTAATATAAAGTGGGACCTTTCTTTCTTACTGAAACGTTTCTGCTCCACAGTAAATGTGCTGAAGGCTGAGTCTGGCTCTGATGTGAGCAGTCAGTCGACTCTGGACAGTCGCGAGGGCTCGGGGGTCAGGTTCAGTCCTGCTGTTCCTGATAATCATCTTCCATCAGAGGGCAGCAGAGAGTATAACTGGAAGCTGAGCGGCAGCAGCGACTGCAGCGCCTCCTGTGGCAGAGGTGCAGTACTGCATGACTCATCATTACTGTTCATTACAGTGTTTTCCAGCTGCTTACACACGTCTTCAAAACAGCTTCTCCTTTTTTCAAAACTGCACACACACACAATGTCTGCTGCAAAATGTAACACTGCATTCACAATGCCCTATGTCAGAATGAAGCACTTCCTTCAAACAGCAAACACTTCTCTCATAATTTAACACTTTTGGATACAGCATGTGTCCAGCAAGTAAGTGCTGTGCAGGTAAACCTCCTTGTTAGAGCAACTGACTCCCATGCGGAAGGTTTGCCGGTTCGATCCCAGATCGGAGCGTGTTGGGTGGTTGTAGGACCAGCGGGGTTGCATTGGTGCTGTGACCCAGATGGGAAGCAGGTTTAGGGGGTGAGTGTAACGGAGGCCAGCTAGTAAGTGCTGTTCAGGTAAACCTCACTCCTCTGACCTCCAAAGGTGCTCTGGTGACAGACACTAGAGGCCATGGTCTTTAGCCTCCTTGTTAAATCAACTGACTCCGATGCAGAAGGTCGCCGGTTCGATACCAGTTCTGAGCAGGTTGGGTGGCGTTAGAACACTGTTGTTCTAAGTTTGAAGCTCTTTAGGCTTGTATCTACATGTCAGTACAGTGTTCTACAGTGACGGTAATCTGCTGAGAAGACTACCAGGTACACTGTAAACAGAACATATTTATTAGGGGTCCGTTCTTCGTACCTCGCTTAAATGATCTAAGATGATTTGGCAGATCCTGGATCTTTTAATCTTGATAACTGATCTCTCGCTAATTTGGTTCTTCAAACAAGTTCGCGAATCAGATTAGAATGTCTGGATGAACTGATCTGAGATCACTGCGTGTGTTGTGAAGGACAGATCTATCCATCCTCCAAATCATGATCAGCAATGCAGCGATTGGCTGACGGCACAGCAGCGTAATGACATCATCTGATTAATATTCAATTATCCATGTGAGCAAAATTACATCAAATTAGCAGTAAACGGTTTGATAAATATGAGACGCAATAACCTTCCACATTTGTTGTGAGCTGCAGGCTTTACACTTTCATGTGTCAAGAGTATTCATCATGTATTTCAGTGCATATCAGTGTATTTAGTTCTACATTGAGAAAAGATTTTCTATATTATAGTAGCCGTTTTTTAATCGGTGTAAAGAATAACTGGTTGTTTACAAAAGCGTTTTCATATTGGTAAAGGCGTCTGCAACTTTTGTGAAGCATCAAATCACCGGCATATTAACTGTCAAAACATGTTTATGACTGTATTAATGTATTATTGCTTTAAAAAAAGTCACATATTCTGCATTTCTATTTTACACAATTTGTACTAAGTGATCTAAAAAGTTCATATCAATAAGTTTTCTCTTTGCACCAGCAGGTGGCAGTCTTTGTACTTTCATTTCGATGGTACAGATTGCATACGTTTTATTAATATGTATAACTTTATTTATTGTATTAATGACTATAACTTTATATATATAGTTAAAAAATATGTACCATTTTCTCAAGTGTATATAACCACTACTGTAAGAAAATATCAGAATTCAGAACATACTTTCTGTATTATCTTTACTTGAACTGACCCGATCTAATCCTGTTTATATGAATTGAGCCTGCTCCCGACCAAGTTTGACCTACCAGAATTGTTGCTATGACAACAACTCTCGGATTAGCTTTGAAGAACGAAATGATCCTGTATCATGTCAAATCGTCAATATCCAAATCCAGCTAACTGAGTAATCCACGTACGAGGAAAGGACCATAGGCCAAACATTGTTGTTGTTTATAGCATAGCAAAACATAAACACACTGTATGTAAAAATGAAAAAAGAAAAGAAAAAAAAGAGCATCTGTAAAGCAAAAGTACATTGACCAGAATACAGTGGTGGAAAGAGTAGTGAGAAAGCATACTTAAGTAAAAGTAGCATTACTTGCCTAAAAATGTGGTGTGAGTAGAGTAAAAGTACCTGCTGTAAATATTACTCAAAGTAGGAGTATAAAGTAGCCCTTTCAAAAGTACTCGTGAGTAGTGAGTAGTGAGTATTACGCTGTTAAAAGTTGATGAATTTACATGTAGTTTGTGTGTGTGTGTAAACGTAACATTCTGTAGTGCATGTAGTTATTGTCCAGCAGGCACACAACATCTTAAGACATTAATATTAGGTTAGATTTAGGTTGTGATGTCAGGTGACCAAAACTCAATGTCTAGCCAGCGTCTAAAGACAACGTTATTTTCATGTCCAATAATGACATCAAATACTGACATTTATTCATCAGTTATGGCAACCAAAATTCAACATCTGATAGACGTCATATAAACCTATAAAAGGAGCACCTGGAGGAAACCCACACCAACACAGGGAGAACATACAAACTCCACACAGAAATGCCAACTGATCCAGCCGAGGCTCGAACCAGCAACCTTCTTATTGTGAGGCGATTGGGTTAGCCACTGCACCACCATGCTGCCCTACTCTACATCAGTCATAAATAATAATCCAGCTCACTAATGATCGACCTGTTGCTCATTGTTTATGTAAAAATACAATCATAACATTTACTTAAGTTTAACCTGTGTTATCTGAAGAAACTAATGCAGTACTGGTGTGTGTGTGTGTGTGTGTGTGTATAACTATGTATCTGTGTGTGTGTGTGTGTGTGTGTGTGTGTGTGTGTTCAGGTAGCAGGTTCTCAGTGTTCTCTTGTGTTCATCGCGTCACACACACACACGTGCCGAACGCTCTGTGTGACAGCAGCACCAAACCCAGCGCACAGGAGGAGCCCTGCAACCTGCAGCCCTGCCCCGCATTGTGAGTGTGTGTGTGTGTGTGTATCTGTCTGTTTATGTATGTATGTATGTATGTGTGTGTGTGTGTGTGTGTGTGTGTGTGTGTGTTTGCATCTGACGGCTCCTTCTGAGTAAATGATACTGATTATTACTTAGTGTCTCTGACTCTTACTGACATCTAGTGGTGTGTGTGTGTGTGTGTGTGTGTGTGTGCACAGTTGTCTGTCTGTTTGTGTTTTTGAATTTCTCTCTCTCTCTGTCTGTGTGTGTGTGTGTGTGTTTAGCTGGGACATCGGCGAGTGGTCCGAGTGCAGTAAGTCGTGTGGTCTGGGAATGCAGCACCGGCAGGTTCTGTGTCGTCAGGTGTTTGCGAACCGCACACTGAGCGTACACACCAGCCGCTGCACACACACCGAGCGTCCCGAAACCAGCAGCGCCTGTCAGATCAAGATCTGCAGCGAGTGGCACATCCGCACCGACTGGAGCTCTGTGAGTGACAGCTGTCAATCATACACCTGACAGGCAGGGGGCGGGGCTCAGGCTCATTTAAATACTAATTGTATTCATTTTTAAATATTATTATAATGCTATGCATTTATGTGTGTGTGTTTGTGTGTGTGTGTGTGTGTGTGTGTGTGTGTGTGTGTGTGTGTGTGTGTGTGTGTGTGTGTGTGTGTGTGTGCGTGCGTGCGTGTGTTTGTGTGTGTGTGTGTGTGTGTGTGTGTGTGTGTGTGTGTGTGTGTGTGGTCAGTGCTCTGTGCCCTGTGGTGTGGGTCAGAGGTCGCGGGAGGTGCACTGCATCAGTAATGTTGGTGATATAGTGTCAGACGAGGAGTGCAACATGAAGCTGCGGCCCAGTGATGTGGAGAACTGTGATGCTGGAGCCTGCAGCAGGAGCTGGTTCTACAGCGACTGGAGCGCTCAGGTGAGCAGCAGCTGTCTGTCTGTCTGCCTGTCTGTCTGTTTGTTTGTCTGTCTGTCTTTCTGCCCGTATGTCCATCTTTCCGACTTCCCTTTTGCCCATTTATCCATCTGTCTGCTCATCTGTTCAGTCGCCTCTCAATCTGTCTGCCCATCTGTCCGTCTGTCTGTACATCTGCCCATCTGTCCTTCTGCCCATAAATCTGTCTGCCCATCTGTCCGTCTGTCTGTATATCTGCCCATCTGTCCTTCTGCCCATAAATCTGTCTGCCCATCTGTCTGTCTATCTGTCTGTCTGTCTGTCTGTCTGTATATCTGCCCATCTGTCCTTCTGCCCCTTAAATCTGTCTGCCCATCTGTCTGTCTGTCTGTCTGTATATCTGCCCATCTGTCCTTCTGCCCTTAAATCTGTCTGCCCATCTGTCTGTCTGTCTGTCTGTATTTCTGCCCATCTGTCCTTATGCCCATAAATCTGTCTGCCCATCTGTCTGCCCATCTGACCGTCTGTCTGTATATCTGCCCATCTGTCCTTCTGCCCATAAATCTGTCTGCCCATCTGTCTGTCTATCTGTCTGTCTGTCTGTCTGTATATCTGCCCTTCTGCCCATAAATCTGTCTGCCCATCTGTCCGTCTGTCTGTACATCTGCCCATCTGTCCTTCTGCCCATAAATCTGTCTGCCCATCTGTCCGTCTGTCTGTATATCTGCCCATCTGTCCTTCTGCCCATAAATCTGTCTGCTCATAAATCTGTCTGTCTATCTGTCTGTCTGTCTGTCTGTCTGTCTGTCTGTCTGTCTGTCTGTCTGTATATCTGCCCATCTGTCCTTCTGCCCATAAATCTGTCTGCCCATCTGTCTGTCTATCTGTCTGTCTGTCTGTCTGTCTGTAGATCTGCCCATCTGTCCTTCTGCCCTTAAATCTGTCTGCCCATCTGTCTGTCTGTCTGTCTGTATATCTGCCCATCTGTCCTTCTGCCCTTAAATCTGTCTGCCCATCTGTCTGTCTGTCTGTCTGTCTGTATATCTGCCCATCTGTCCTTCTGCCCATAAATCTGTCTGCCCATCTGTCTGTCTATCTGTCTGTCTGTCTGTCTGTATATCTGCCCATCTGTCCTTCTGCCCCTTAAATCTGTCTGCCCATCTGTCTGTCTGTCTGTCTGTCTGTCTGTCTGTCTGTATATCTGCCCATCTGTCCTTCTGCCCTTAAATCTGTCTGCCCATCTGACCGTCTGTCTGTATATCTGCCCATCTGTCCTTCTGCCCATAAATCTGTCTGCCCATCTGTCTGTCTGTCTGTCTGTATATCTGCCCATCTGTCCTTCTGCCCGTCTGTCTGTCTATCTGTATATATGCCCATCTG
>NC_141038.1:725000-727500 GCF_052040795.2 Danio rerio | reverse complement strand
CCCGGTTTCCTCCAACCAAAAACATGCAGCTTAAGTTAATTGACTAATCCAAGTCAGCACCATAGACATGCTCCAGTCAGTAGTTATCTCTTAAGAGCGATCACTATCTGTTCATGAGCTACTACAGCAGGGGAGTTCTCCACATCTACCTAAGCTCAAACTCCCCTCTCGTCTTGCAAACGGGAGGAAGCCCCAAGCTCGAGGATCTAATCAGCTCAGGGCTCTCTCCTGGGACAGCATGCCAAACACACTTTATAATCAATCATCAGCTGAGGGTCGACTCTTGACCAAGTGTGCCGCAAGCCTACGTTTGAGTGAAGGTTTCGGCCGTTAGATCGCCCCCTGGGGGCTGGCTGCAGTATAAGTCATAAAGCCCGCCTCCTCCGTGTTAATGAAGGAGACTTGAGCCCAAATAAAAAAAAATATTACACTTGCAATAAAATGTCCCGAAAGATAGTTCTGGTGGATTAAGGCACTGGTTATTGTGCTGAAATAGGTGCAGATCTTCATTTTTGTAAACAGTTTGTTTTTAGCAGTAATTTAATGCTGGGCGTGTCATCGTGATTGACAGCTGTGATTGACAGTTTCTCAAAGCGCGGCGTCTGAGCTTCGGCAGGAGACTGAAGTAGACTGAAATGTTATTATTCGATTTCTGTGTTATTTTACCATGACAAAATGAGTTCAGCAGTAAACTATAGTTTCTGACATACATGATCCTGGTGGAACACTGTTTATTCGCTAAGTTCAGGGCTTTTTCGGGCTTTATTAGTTTGCTGATACACGCCTAACGTTAGCCACCCAGATAGCAAAACACAGTTCCGGCTAGATTCTCGCCTGCCGGAGACTTATCTCTTAGAGCTCAGACTGACTAATGTTACCTCTGCTGGACCTACTCCGGATGCGTGGACTCACTACCCAATTCCAGCCCGTCAATCGAGCCAGATGCGGCGGCCGAGTGAGCAGGCGCTGCCGCATGCGAGCCGGAATCAGCCCGCGACGCCGCGAGTAAGTTATGCGCTGCGGCCTGGAGCTGGCGCGATTGAATATATAAAACCCTCATATTTGTTAACGTTATTACATCCATTTGTGTTGATATGACAGCAAACGCATGCTGAGAAGTTCGGGGGGCGTAGTTGATTTTACATAAAGCGTTTGATTGGACGCTCGACTCCGCTCATTTTCGCGGCTCCTCCTCTGGCTCCATCAGACAGTCCTTCTGCGCATGTCCGGCTCCAATTTCAGCAGTCTTTTGCGACAGTTTGTGCCCGTCAAGCAGGCGTTTTGCCCTCAAGGCGTTCAATGGGAAAAAGGGCTGTCGCGTCGTCCATATTTTTTACAGTCATTGCTCTTGACCCTAGTGAAGCCTTCAAATGTGACTTTAAGCTGAATACTGGTGTCCTGAAGAATATCTAGTCTAATATTATGTGCTGTCATCATGGCAAAGAGAAAATAAACCAGCGATTAGAGATGAGTTATTGAAACTATTATGTGTTGAAGAAGTCTTATTTCTGTTAAACAGGAATTGGGGGGAAATATAGAGGAGGGCGAATAACTCTGACTTCAGCTGTATGTTTCCATCCATTGATTTGTAAGCTCATTTTGGATTATGGCATATTATTTTAATCACAGTTTTGTGCATCTATTTCTCATATGTTGATGGAAACACAGCTAATGTTCACGATTCATGCTGGCACAATCATAAAATCATCTCTGAATTATGCCACATATATCGGTCTGATTCACTGCCACAAAGAAGATTCCTATCTGCAAGCAACTGATGTACTCATTAATATTCGCAGAAACACCATGAATATGCATTTTGTACAAAGTATAATTCACAGATGCAACGCTGAAATAATAAACATGTTTGGACATGTCTGGATGTTTGTGTGTGAAATAAATATGAGCTGAAATTGAAGTGTTAGAGATGTACGTCAGCATGTTGCAAAGGCAAGAGTTCTGGATTAACTGGATGCACTAGAATAATTCAAATAACTCAAACTCAAATGAAGAAATAAGGGAGTACACTACAACTAATTTACAAATGCACAACAAACGTAGTAAGTAAAAAAAAATGGAAATAAAAAGTGGAAGGGCGACGCAGTGGCGCGGTAGGTAGTGCTGTGGCCTCACAGCTAAAAGGTCGCTGGTTCGAGTCTTGGCTATGTCAGTTGGCGTTTCTGTGTGGAGTTTGCTTGTTCTCCCTGCGCTTACATGGGTTTCCTCCGGGTGCTCCGGTTTCCCCCACAGTCCAAACACATGCGGTGCAGGTGAATTGGGTAGGCTAAATTGTCCGCAGTGTATGAGTGTGAATGAGTATTTAGAGGTTTCCCAGGGATGGGTTGCGGCTGGAAGGGCATCTGCTGTGTCAAACATATGCTGGATAAGTTGGCGGTTCATTCCACTGTGGCGACCCCAGATTAATAAAGGGACTAAGCCTACAAGAAAATTAATGAATGAATAAACAAAATTGACAAGTCTTAGATTTTATCAAATGGTT
>NC_141038.1:645000-720000 GCF_052040795.2 Danio rerio | reverse complement strand
CAAAAAACCAGAAAACAGGAGAGGAGAAGATTTCAGCACATGTGATTAAGCAGTATAAGGGTTTAGAACACACACAGTACAGTGGCTCAGTGGTTAGCTCTGCAGCCTCATAGCAGAAGGTCGCTGATTTGAGTCTCGGCTGGGTCAGTTGGTGTTTCTGTGTGGAGTTTGCATGTTCTCCCTGTGTTGGTGTGGGTTTCCTCCGGGTGCCCCAGTTTCTCCCACAGTCCAAACACATGCGCTATAGGGAAACTGATCAACTACACTGGCCATAATGTATGAGTGTGTGTGTATGGGCGATTCCCAGTACTGGGTTGCAGCTGGAAGGGCATCCACAGTGTAAAACATACGCTGGAATAGTTGAAGATATTGAGGTATAAAATGTTCATTACCATTTTCTGTTAACGTGCTTGTTAAAATATATTAAATGTGAACAGACTGAATGGGATTCTGTTTGACTTTATGAAAAAATGTGGGATTATATAGCATCTTCTAGATTTTTGTCAACTCTGTTACTGTCTACTCAAACTATTGTCAACTCTTATCATCAATTCGTATCGTCAGCTCTGTTATCAACTTTGTTACCGTCAACTCTGTTAACATCATGTCTGATACTTTCAACTCTCTTAATGTCAACTCTGTTACTGTCAACTGTACATCAACTCTGATACTTTCAACTCTGTTATCGTCAACTCGATTATCGTCAACTCAATTATTGACAACTCTGTTACTGTCAACTTTAATATCAATTCTGATCCTGTCAACTCTGTTGTCGTCAACTCTGTTACTGTCAACTTTACATCAACTCTGAAACTTTCAACTTTGTTACGGTCAACTCTGTTGTCGTCAACTCTGTTATCATCAACTTTACCTCAACTCTGATACTTTCAACTCTGTTTTGGTCAACTCTGATACTTTCAACTCTGTTATCGTTAACTTTAACGTCAACTCTGATACTTTCAACTCTGTTACTGTCAACTTTAACATCAACTCTGATACTGTCAACTCTGTTGTCGTCAACTCTGTTACTGTCAACTGTACATCAACTCTGATACTTTCAACTCTGTTATCGTCAACTCAATTATCGTCAACTCAAATATTGTCAACTCTGTTACTGTCAACTTTAATATCAACTCTGATACTGTCAACTCTATTGTCGTCAACTCTGTTACTGTCAACTTTACATGAACTCTGAAACTTTCAACTTTGTTACGGTCAACTCTGTTGTCGTCAACTCTGTTATCATCAACTTTACGTCAACTCTGATACTTTCAACTCTGTTACTGTCAACTTTAACATCAACTCTGATCCTGTCAACTCTGTTGTCGTCAACTTTACGTCAACTCTGATACTTTCAACTCTGATACTTTCAACTCTGTTACGGTCAACTCTGTTACTGTCAACTCTGTTATCGGCACCCTTACGTCAACTCTGATACTTTCAACTCTGTTACTGTCAACTGTAACATCAAACCTGATACTGTCAACTCTGTTATCGTCAACTCGATTATCGTCAACTAAATTATTGTCAACTCTGTTACTGTCAACTTTAACATCAACTCTGATACTGTCAACTCTGTTGCCGTCAACTTTATGTAAACTCTGATACTTTCAACTCTGTTGTCGTCAACTCTGTTACCGTCAACTTTACGTCAACTCTGATACTTTTAACTCTGTTATCGTCAGCTCAATTATCGTCAACTCAATTATTGTCAACTCTGTTACTGTCAACTTTAACATCAACTCTGATACTGTCAACTCTGTTGCCGTCAACTTTATGTAAACTCTGATACTTTCAACTCTGTTGTCGTCAACTCTGTTACCGTCAACTTTACGTCAACTCTGATACTTTTAACTCTGTTATCGTCAGCTCAATTATCGTCAACTCAATTATTGTCAACTCTGTTACTGTCAAATTTAACATCAACTCTGATACTTTCAACTCTGTTATCGTCAACTTTGTTACCATCAACTTTAACGTCAACTCTGATACTTTTTTTTTACTGTTCTCGTCAACTCAATTATCGTCAACTCAATTATTGTCAACTCTGTTACTGTCAACTTTAACATCAACTCTGATACTTTTTTTTACTGTTATTGTCAGCTCTGTTATCGTCAACTCTCGTCATCAACTCTGATACTTTTAAGTCTGCTATAGTCAACTCTATTACTGTCAACTTTATAATCGTTACTTTTAACTCTGTTACTGTCAACTCATTGTGTATTATACAATATACCTGCAGTTCTGAAATGATTTGTGTGTGTGTGTGTGTGTGTGTGTGTGTGTGTGTGTGTGTGTGTGTGTGTGTGTGTGTGTGTGTGTGTGTGTGTGTGTGTGTGTGTGTGTGTGTGTGTGTGTGTGTGTGTGTGTGTGTGTGTGTGTAGAGAATGCGAGTGAGTGTGTGCAGCCACAGTCGTCTGAGTTTCCTGAAGGATTCTTCACGGTGCAGGAGAGGAAAGATGGAGGAATCCTGATTTACTTCATGATCATCTTCTACATGCTGCTGTCCGTCTCCATCGTGTGTGATGAATATTTTCTGCCATCTCTGGAGGTCATCAGCGAGCGTAAGCAGGTTTAGTCTGTTTGTGCAGTTTTTCTTGGTGTTCTTTGACTAATATGACATGGTGAAACCTGCAGAAACTCTTTATGAGGACATGCTGGATGCCCTTGTCAATTAAAACTATTTAATGGGTATTTGTCACACTGAACGTTGACCACAGGTTTTCTGTGAGGGACGAGTTAAGCGAAGCGCCATATAATGCATGTTTTTATGGTATTAAGTACATTATGCTTATGGAGAGTCCTCATAAATTACTAAAACCAACATGTTTGTGTGTGCGTGTGGGTTTCAGGTCTTGGTCTCTCGCAGGATGTTGCTGGAGCCACGTTTATGGCTGCGGGGAGTTCGGCTCCAGAGCTCGTCACTGCATTTCTGGGTAAACAATTACATTTAACACTGATCTTGCTTATATGTTGAGGACTACAGAACTATCGGGTAGATATATGAGAGAAAATATTTAACATCTCAGTGCAGAGATCCGTCAGTGTCGCCTACTTTTACTGCAGCACTGGTTACATATTTAAAGGTGCAGTATGCAGGACTGAACTAGTGGACAAACTAAGTATTGCAGTCCCAATTCAAAATATAGGAGGGTTTTTTTTTTCACAGGCCACGCACACACAGGTTGCCAGATTAACAACACAAAGTGTGCCTGATCAAGCCTTACACTGTAAACAGCATTTTTAATATCCGTATTACTATTATTTGCTAATGAAAAAGCCCCTCATGTGTATTCTGAGGCTGCTGCTGTCTTCCAGAGTTCACAATCATGCACTGAGAGCCTTCATGACTGAAATTAAATGTGCTGTTTGTCACCAAGGCATACAGGGATGCTGAAATATAATGGGTTACACTGGCAGTGGGCGGAGTTACAGATCAAAGCAAAGACAGACATTCTGACACAGACGGCGCATTCTCAAAGCAGAGGAACTGACCTCAGCACTGTGTCTCAGATAAACATGCGCTCATTTAGCGTGATTCTGAAATATCTGCAGACGTATGATGGTGTTTCACGCTTTAGAACATCCATCACAGCACCATTAAAAGATCTAAAAACTGAATGTAAAAATAATTCATTAAATCTCTAATGTGTTTGTGTCGTCTGTTCATTTATTATGGAGGAAAGCTGGAGCTGCAGCGGTGTCCCTGCTTCAGAAACACCTGCACTGTTACTGTTGATCATTTGTTTCAGACTGAGGATTTTGAGCATGTGTGTGTGTTGTTCTTGCTCAGGTGTGTTTGTGACGAAGGGCGACATCGGCGTCAGCACCATCATGGGTTCTGCTGTCTATAACCTGCTGTGCATCTGTGCAGCGTGCGGCCTGCTGTCCTCTGCAGTGCGTGACTACACACACACACACACACATGTTTGTTTATGCTGATCTGACATGATGTTTATGCTGATCTGTGTGTGTGTGTGTGTTAGGTTGGTCGTCTGAGCTGCTGGCCGTTGTTCAGAGATTGTGTTGCGTACTCCATCAGTGTCGCCGCCGTCATCGCCATCATCTCAGATAACAGAGTTTACTGGTGAGCCTCCCATCACTCCTCACTTTATTCTCTGAATACTTTGTATCTCACAGTAATGACTGTCAACATTTCTGATTTACTTTTCACTATTTAGACCTTTCATTTTTGGATTTCAAATTAGTTTTTCAGTTCTGACATTGTTTTTTATTTTTACAATTTTTGAAATTTTTATTTACTTTTCACAGTTTTGACGTTTTTTTTCCCACAAAATTTACGTTTTTTTATTTCTAAATTCTGCCGTTTTTAAAACATTTTATTTACTTTTTACAAAATTTACGTTTTTTCGACGTTTTTTTTTTTTTTATTCACTTTTCACAAAATTCATGTTTTTTAAAAAAATTCTACATTTTGACGTTTTTGAATTTTTTTCATTTACTTTTTTTTTCAATTTACATTTTTAAGAATTTTCACAATTTTTGTTTTTTTATTGTTTTATATATTTTTTACAAAATGTATGTTTTTTTTCAATTATCTAAATTTTTTACTTATTTAATTTACTTTTTACAAAATTTAAATTTTTACAAATGTTCACAATTTTGACATTTTTTACATTCTTTAATTTACTTTTCACAAAATTAAAGTTTGAAGAATTTTTACAATTTTGACGTTTTATATTTTAATTTTGAATTTTCATAATTACAATTTTTACATTTTTTTTATTTTTAATTTTCAAAGTTTTTACTTTTTTTGGAATTTCTGAGTTGCTTTTCATAATTTCTTGTTTTTTGGAATTTAGAATTTACGTAATTTTGACATTTTTTTTATTATTCGCTTTTCACAGTTGTGATGTTTTCTGGAACTATTGAATCTTCACAATCTTTTGATGTTTTTTGAATTTCATTATTTAATTTTCACAAAATGTACGTTTTTATGAATGTAACAATTTTTATGTTTTTTGAAATTTGTAATTTTCACAATTTTGACGGTTTTTTATTATTTAAATGTTTTTTTATTTTTAAATATGTTCGTTTTTTCTTAGATCAGTTTTATGAGTTTGTAGACATTCTAATAAGCTGAACACTTAAAAAACGTGAATAATTGTACTTTTTAATAGTTCGAATAGTTTATCATCTCTGAAAAGTGTAATCTCTCCATGTGTGTGTGCAGGTATGATGGCGCGTGTCTCCTGCTGGTGTACGGTGTGTATGTAGCTGTACTGTGTTTCGATCTGAAGATCAGCGAGTACGTGATGCAGCGCTTCAGTCCATGCTGCTGGTGTCTGAAACCTCGCGATCGTGACTCAGGCGAGCAGCAGCCTCTAGTGGGCTGGAGTGACGACAGCAGCCTGCGGGTCCAGCGCCGTTCCAGAAATGACAGCGGAATATTCCAGGATGATTCTGGATATTCACATCTATCGCTCAGCCTGCACGGACTCAACGAAATCAGCGACGGTATGTACAATAACTATTCTTAAAAACACTTTGAGAAGCAAAATTTCTCCTGCATATAACAATAAATACTGTAAATGCATTAATTAATGCAAATAGTTATAATACAATTTAAAACTTTTTGCGTCTCACGATTTCAACTTTTTTTGTATTTTAACTTTTACGTGTCGCGATTTTGCCTTTTCTTGTATTTACATTTTTACGTCTCACTACTTTGACTTTTTTTTCTTGTATTTTGACTTTTATCTCTCGCAATTTTGACTTTTCTAGTATTTAGATTTTTATGTCTCACGATTTAGATTTTTCTAGTACTTAGTCTTTATGTTTTGCAATTTTGACTTATAGTTTGAGTTTTACATCTTTACTATTTTCTTGTATTTTACGTCTTGCAATGTTGTCTATTTTCTAGAATTTAGACTTTTACGTCTCTCAATTTGGACTTTTTTAGTATTTAAATTTTTACATCTCACAATTTTGACTTTTCTTGTATTTTGACTTTAATGTCTCGATATTTTGACTTTTGTTTTATTTTGACTTTCACAGCTCACGATTTTGAATTCTTGTATTTAGATTTATACGTCTCGTGATTTTGACTTTTCTAATATTTAGATTTTTGCAGCTCGCAATTTTGACTTTTGTAGTATTTAGATTTTTATGTCTTACGATTTTGATTTTTCTTGTATTTTGACTTTTATGTCTCGCTATTTTGACTTTTTTAGTATTTAATTTTTACATCTCACGATTTTGACTTTTCTTGTACTTAGATTTTTTTGTCTCACTTTTTTGACTTTGCTTGTATTTAGATTTTTGTGTTTTGCAATTTTGACTTTGTCTAGTATTTAGATTTTCATGTCTCACGATTTAGATTTTTCTAGAATTTAGTCCTTACGGTTTGCATTTTTGACTTTTCTTATAGTTTCAGTTTTACGTCTTATAATTTTGACTATTTTTTTGTATTTTACGTCTTACGATTTGTACGTCTTGCGATTTTAACTATTCTTGTATTTTGAATTTTACCTCTCGCGAATTTGACTTCTAGTATTTAGATTTTTATGTCTCGCGATTTTGGCTTTTCTTGTATTTTGACTTTTATGTCTTGCGATTTTGACTTTTTTATTATTAAAATTTTTACATCTCACGATTTATATTTTTTTGTATTTTGACTTTTACGTCCCGCAATTTTTACTTTTCTAGTATTTCTTTGATTTGAAAAGACCCTAGATTTTTTATTATTTAGACTTTATATGTTGTAATTTTGACTTTTCCTATGGTTCGAGTTTACGTCTTACAATTTTGGCTATCTTCTTGTATTTTAGTTCATGCCTTGCAAATGTTTTATTTATTTACTGTTTTACTTTTTTTCTTGTAATTTGAGTGTGAGTGTGTGTGTGTGTGTTTTTCAGAGCACAAGAGTGTGTTCTCCATGCCGGATCACGATCTGAAGCGAATCCTGTGGGTTTTGTCTCTTCCGGTCAGCACTCTGCTGTTTGTGAGCGTTCCCGACTGCAGGAGACCCTTCTGGAAGAACTTCTACATGCTGACCTTCCTGATGTCCGCCGTCTGGATTTCTGCATTCACTTATGTGCTGGTCTGGATGGTCACAATCGTGGGTAAGTCTGATAATTACCACAGTAAACACTCCCACAGAGCATAATCATACTCACAGACTGAGGTGGCAAACAGCCGAGTAATCAGACACATCTGCTCTCGGTTTGACATTTTTCATTAGCAGTCAGCATTTCATTAATTACTGCAACAAGAGACTTTCACTTTGGTAGAAAATTACTCATGTTTTACTTTTTTCTTTTGGTTGATGTCTTAGTAATGACTTTTGTTGAACATTACAAGTTGTTTGAGTATTTAGTTGAAAATTAACCTTGCTTAAAGATTTTAGTTGAAAATTATTGACATCTATTAATGATTTCTGTAAAAAAAAAAAAATCTTTGTAGTTTCTGGTTCAAAAATTTCGTTTTTGTTGAAAATTAGTTCAAGAAATAATTATTATATTATAATTAATTATACTAGTAATGATTTTTATTAAAAACTAATCTTATCTTAGTAATATGATGTTGAATAATATTTTAAAGATTTTTTTAATTTTAAAGACGTAAAAATCTAAATACAAGAAAAGTCAAATTTGTGAGACGTAAAAGTAAAATACAAGAATAGTTAAAATCGCAAGATGTACAAATCTAAATACAAGAAAATGGACATTGCAAGAAGCAAAATACAGGAAAATAGTCAAAGAGATATAAGATGCAAAACTCAAACTATAAGAAAAGTAAAAATTGCAAAACGTAAAGTATAAATACTAGAAAAATCTAAATCATGAGACAAAAATCTAAATACTAAAGCAGTCAAAATTATTCAAGCAAAAAATAATGAAATAATAACTAATATATAATTCATTTACAACTAAATTCTTTAAATCTTTGAATAATGTATCATCTTAGTAAAGATTTCCATTGAAAATATATATTCATATAATTTTGTAGTTTTTGTTTGACAATTAATCCTGTCTTACTAATGATTTTGTTGAAAATTAGTACATTTGGAGTAGTTCTTGGTTGAAAATAATTAATATCTTAGTAACAATTTTTGTTGAAAATTAATGATTATTTAGTAACACTATTTGTTGGAAAAATAAATGTATTTTTCTTAGTTCTTTTATATCTTATATCTCAGTTTTCAGTCATGTCTTGATTTTCATTGAGAATTAATTTTGTTAAAATATAATTGATTTGATAATTTTCAGTTTTAACAATTTTAGTCAAATTTATGAAAATAATTATCAGTAATTAGTAAAAATGTATTATTTCTAAGAAAAACATTTTTGTTAAAAAAAAAGTCAAATCTTTAGTTAAAAAAATGAATCTTTTTTTTGTTGAAAAGTGTTTCCTGGTAAAGATTTTCATTCATATATTATCAGTATTTTTTATTTGAAGTTGAAAATTAATAATCTTGGTGAGGTTTTCATTGAGAATTATGTTTTTCGGGGTGGTTTTTAGTTGAACATTAATCATCTTAAAGATTATAATTGATAATGAATCATATCTTAATAAATATTTTCATCGAATATGACTTTTTGTAAAATTTGTTGATGAAAATACATCAGTGATGATTTTTGTTGAATAAAATTTGTCTGTTTTGAGTTGAATATTTATCATGTTAGTATTGATTTTATTGAAATAAATTCTGTAGTTTTTGGTTTAAAGATGAATCATATCTTGAGATTTGATGTTGTTGTTTGACCCATTCTGTGGTGAAGATTTAAGCTCTTACCTTGATAATACCCTAAGTTTGAGAGTGAACCACTGTCAGTACACACTCATCAACCCAAGAGCACACACAGATCAGAACTTTATTAATGAAGCCGCCATTTCTCTTCATGCATCTTTCACTCTCCACAGAATCTGCTGCTGCTTTTCCTCCGTGTGTGTCATGTTTCCGTTCAGCGGTGTGTTTTGCGTGCGTATAGTGGTGATTATAGTGTGTGTGTAGTCGTCATGTCGGATCGGTCACATGCTGTGTGTTCATTCCTCAAATACCAGCTGAGGATTATGATGCGCCGCAGGAACATGTGATGCAGCACTGAATAAGAGGATTATTATCCTGCACAGACTCACATGAGCACCGGCGGAGCTTTAGAGCCCGCTGGAATGAGCAGGTACCGCTGGAGATACTGAGAAACACACACACAGAGGAACACAGCCTCAGGACAACATGCGCGCGCGCGCGCACACACACACACACACACACACTCATTCATTCATTCACATGGAGAGTTTGAACCTTCTGCCCCGATGAGTAAAACTCAAGAGTCCCGTGAACGCTTCATCTCAGTCTGACACAGTTTTACAATAAATAAAGGTTTTAGGAACTTTTTTTATAGAAAAGAGGGAAACAAAACTTTCAAACCTGAGTATTTAATGATGCAACTGGCCTAAACAGGAGTCATTTTAACCAAAAACCGTGAAAAAAACAAAACTTTTAGCAAAAAACTTCAACCAAAAACAAATCTAATAACATAAAGAGAAAATCTCTGCTAAGATCAGTGTTTTATACAAACAGAACAGAAAAGTGAAGCTTTCAATAAAAAAACTGATTATAGATTTGAGTAAAAAAGTCATTTTCAGCCAAAACCGACAACTAAACTAATAACTTTCAGTGAAAAATCTTTACTGAGAGTAATTTTAACCAAAAAAACTGCAAAAATTAATTAAATTAAATATTCTGTGAAAACCTTTGTTAAAATAAAAGTACTTTTTAATCAAAAATATAAAAAATGTGTAACATTCAACACATTTATTTTATTAATATACAAGTAATCTTCAAGCAAAAACAGCAAAAAGAGGTCTAATAACTTTCAGTAAAATCTTTACTACAATAATACCTTTTATCCAAACATGACTCAATACACTCACCGGCCACTTTATTAGGTACACCTGTCCAACTGCTTGTTAAGGCAAATGTCTAATCAGCCAATCACATGGCAGCAGCTCAATGCATGCAGACATGGTCAAGAGGATCTGCTGCAGGTCAAACTGAGCATCAGAATGGGGAAGAAAGGGGATTTAAGAGACTTTGATCGTGGCATGGTTGTTGCTGCCAGACGGGCTGCTCTGAGTATTTCAGAAACTGCTGATCTACTGGGATTTTCACGCACAACCATCTCTAGGGTTTACAGAGAATGCTCCGACAAAGAGGAAATATCCAGTGAGCGGCAGTTCTGTGGACGCAAATGCCTTGTTGATGAGGCCAGAGGTCAGAGGAGAATGGCCAGACTGGTTCCAGCTGATAGAAAGGCAACAGTAACTCAAATAAGCACTCGTTACAACCGAGCTCTGCAGAAGAGCATCTCTGAACACACAACACGTCCAACCTTGAGGCGGATGGGCTACAGCAGCAGAAGAGCACACCGGGTGCCGCTCCTGTCAGCTAAGAACAGGAAACTGAGGCTACAATTCACACAGACTCACCAAAACTGGACAATAGAAGATTGGAGAAACGTTGCTGCTCTGATGAGTCTCCATTTCTGCTGACACATTCAGATGCTCGGCTCACAATTTGGCCTCAACAACATGAAAGCATGGATCATCCTGCCTTGTATCAGCGGTTCAGGCTGGTGGTGGTGGTGTAATGGTGTGGGGGAGATTTTCTTTGGGTCCATTAGTACCAATTGAGCATCAACGCCACAGCCTACCTGAGTATTGCTGCTGACCATGTCCATCCCTTTATGAGCACAGTGTCTCCATCTTCTGATGGCTACTTCCAGCAGGATAACGCAGCATGTCATAAAGCTCAATCATCTCAGACTGCTTTCTTGAACATGACGATGAGTTCACTGTACTCAAATGGCCTCCACAGTCACCAGAGCTCAATCCAATAGAGCAGCTTTGGGATGTGGTGGAACGGGAGATTGGCATCATGGATGTGCAGCCGACAAATCTGCAGCAACTGTGTGATGCTATCATGTCAATATGGAGGAAAATCTCTGAGTATTAAGGCAGTTCTGAAGGCAAAAGGAGGTTTGACCCACTACTACTAAGGTGTACCTAATAAAGTGGCCGGTTATATATGTATAAACTTTCAGGAAAATAAATAAAGTTTAACCGAAAATGACTACATAATTGTGTAACTTTCAGTAAAAATCTTTAATAATATAAAAGTAATTTTACTACAAAAAAATTTACCTTCAATGAAAATCTTTACAAGTAATTTTCATTCAAAAATGACAAAAGATTTCAATAAAAAAAATTAAGTAAAAAAAAACTACTGGAGAAAGACTGAGCTCTGTGTGTAAAGCTGGAACTGGTGTGTGATGATCAGCAACGTGAGCTTCATTCATCACACACACAGTGATTTAGTGCAGGATAATGAACCCTGAACACAGATAAATGGCTAAACACACTGAAATAATGAAATGATCCGCCCAGAGTCCTGACCTAAACATGATGGTCAACAAGAATTTTCTGTATTTTTTTTCAAGAGAGATCTGACACAGGCCAGACAAAGAGCGTCTTCTGGTTAATTAACGCCTCACAGTTGAAGAGTAAAGTATTTGCAATCCTGTGAAATTCATTACATTAGGCAAGTCGCCGGGCAACAGTGGTTTAATCTGTAGCTAATCAAATATATATATATATTATGTTGTAAGTTCTAATAATATTAAAATCTTATTACCTTAGCAGTTTTTACATTTTTATTTATTCCACACAACCTAAAAGAAATCAGACTTTCTCCAGAAAACAAAACTAATAATGTGGAAAATGTCCTTATTTAACAGCACTTATAAATATTTGAAAAATAATTCATATTTACAGGAGGCCGAATAATGTTGCGCTCACACATTTTAGAGAAATTATCTGAGAACAAACAGCTGATGGTTTATACGTAATTGCTGATAAATGAGAGTTTCGTGTTTGTGTCCAGGGGAGACTCTGGGAATCCCGGACACAGTGATGGGAATGACTCTTCTGGCTGCAGGAACCAGTATCCCCGACACCGTGGCCAGTGTGATGGTGGCACGAGAAGGTAAACACAACTGAACAAACATGATTACACCACTCTCTGGAGTACTCCATTCTCATTGATCAATTATCACACTCTATGTAAACATATCCAGGAAGTTATCTCAGAATAAACCCTGACAGCTCTATCAGTACCAAATCATTTCAGTATTCAGACACTAGATGGAGACAAACAGTCAAAAACACAAAGCTGACAGAAACAGCTGATGGAGTATACACTAACCTGAACATTACTCAGACACTAGATGGAGACAAACAGTCAAAAACACAACAGAAACTAAACAGCTGATGGAGTATTCACTAACCTGAACATTACTCAGACACTAGATGGAGACAAACAGTCAAAAACACAACAGAAACTAAACAGCTGATGGAGTATACACTAACCTGTGCTTTATTCAGACACTAGATGGCGCCAAACAGTCAAAAACACAACAGACACTAAAACAGCTGATGGAGTATACACTAACCTGCACATTATTCAGACACTAGATGGCGCCAAACAGTCAAAAACACAACAGAAACTAAACAGCTGATGGAGTATACACTAACCTGCGCATTATTCAGACACTAGATGGCGCCAAACAGTCAAAAACACAAAGCTGACAGAAACAGCTGATGGAGTATACACTAACCTGCACATTATTCAGACACTAGATGGAGACAAACAGTCAAAAACACAACAGACACTAAAACAGCTGATGGAGTATACACTAACCTGCACATTATTCAGACACTAGATGGCGCCAAACAGTTAAAAACACAACAGACACTAAAACAGCTGCTGGAGTATACACTAACCTGCGCATTATTCAGACACTAGATGGCGCCAAACAGTTAAAAACACAACAGACACTAAAACAGCTGCTGGAGTATACACTAACCTGCGCATTATTCAGACACTAGATGGCGCCAAACAGTCAAAAACAAAGCTGACAGAATAAAAACAGCTGATGGAGTATACACTAACCTGCGCACTCCAGACCGCCGTGTAATAATCTGCAATCATCATCTGTACTTTAAGCACACTCAGTTGTGTTCCTCCGTGTGTCTCAGGTAAATCTGATATGGCCATGTCCAACATCGTGGGCTCTAACGTGTTCGATATGCTGTGTCTGGGCCTGCCGTGGTTCATCCAGACGGTGTTTGTTGACGTGGGCTCCCCGGTGGATGTCAACAGCTCGGGGCTGGTCTTCATGTCCTGCACGCTGCTGCTCTCCATCATCTTCCTCTTCCTCGCCGTGCACATCAACGGCTGGAAGCTGGACTGGAAGCTGGGTCTGGTGTGTTTGGCGTGTTACATTCTGTTCGCAACACTCTCCATCCTGTACGAGCTCGGCATCATCGGGAACAATCCCATACGCTCCTGCAGCGACTGAACACTGCTCTACAGCGCCCCCTTATGGACAACACAAGGACGTGACTCTTTATAACCCTCTAAAGTGCACAGGTTCATTACTGAATACAAGAAAATAGAACTGCGAGACGTCAACTCAAAATACAAGAGAAGTCAAAGTGCGAGATGTAAAAAATATATGCACATAAATGAGGATAAACTTTTTATTTAATAAGACAAAACTGCATAAAGTCTGATGTGAACACTGCTCAACAGCGCCCTCTCATGGACAACACATGGATCTGACTCTTATTAACCCTCCAGAGTGCAAATACACTAACACAACGTAATATAACCAAGTTAAAATGGCAAGATGTGAACTCAAAATACAAGAAAGCAGTCAAGATGCCCGACATAACAAATGTGCATTAAAATGTAAGCCCTTAAATGATGAGGAAAACCTTCTTATTCAATAGAAAATGCTCTGATGTGAAGAGATTTAGTAAATAACATCCAGCATCCGCTTCACCCGTAGAGTGAACACGCTCGACAGCGCCCTCTCATGGACAACACAAGGATAGGACCTTTTTAACCCTCTAAAGTGCACAAGTTTTACAGTTCTACACATCTTATTAGCTTTGTGTCATCTACTTTATGTGCATTTTGGATAAGGAGATGGATGTGCATCTATTTTTGAAGAAGATGTAAGCACATAAACAATAAGGATAAAGTTTTATTCAATAAGAAAAATGCTGGGATGTGAAGAGAGTTAAGGCCCGTGCACACCGAGACGTTTTTTGCTCGCGTTTTCCATCAACGTTTAACTCCTCGTAACTAAATAAAGGGCGTCAATGTGATCGTGCACACCAATGCGCAAAACACCCGGCGCAAAATCGTCATTTTTTAAAAAACGTCTCATGCTTGTTTTTTTGTCCACCAATCAGATCGGCACCTTTGTGAACGTGCACGGAGCTGCTGAAGTTACCATAAACAGCAATTGGAGGCGCTCAAGCGCAAAACTGTCAATGCAAGCACACACTGAAGAAGATGCCCAGAGGTGATATGAACGTGGAGCTGCTTACTGCACTGCTGAACAATAATCATTTCTTCATCGCTAGAGCTGGAGCTGCTGCTTGAACCATCCATGCATGTTCGAGTCTCCAGTAAATTTAACAACAAGCATGTGACTGTGAACTTCCGCTGCTCTACTTCTTCTGTGTTATAACCGGGTGTCAGAAGCTTAGAGTTGTGCAGCGCCATCTAACGTCAAGTTACATTTAGCATACTCTTCTGCTTGACGCCAGTGAAAAGCGCTTGGGTTTGAACACTGAAAAACGTCTCGTAAAACGCTGACGATAAACGCAAACAAAAAACGTCCCGGTGTGTAGGAGCCTTTAGGGCGTACTCACACTATGCTATCCAAACCGTGCTCAGGCCTGTTTCCCGGATGGTTTGAGAAGTGTGAGTGCGCTGAATCAGGCTCATGCTGAGCGCGGTTCACTTGGGCTTTGGAAAAACTGAAAGCAAGACGTGACTTTTAAGGGACTGTTCCATATGGATTTATTAATCATTCTTACAGTTCAGTGAACGCAAACTGCCGTAGATTATTAAAAACGCAAACCCCTCACTGCACGACAGCTGCAGCTTCAGCAGACCTCCTCATTCCTGCAGCGCGAGGGCTTTATGATTGTTTGTCAAAAGTGGCGGATCTGTTCGTGAAATATCTGACTGCGTGTCCCCGCATCCCTAAAGACTAAAGCGATATAACTAGAGAAACGCCCACTGTGCCCAGGCCCGATTCAAGGCAACTGTACAGTGTGAGTATCCGCTTGTTAAGTGATGACGTGTTTGTGACGTATGTATACTGTTTCCGGGTCCAAGCCGCCATTCATTTGAGTGGAGAAATCATTCGTTTATGATCACGTTTTATTCCTATCACACATTAAAGTTAATTTTATATATAGTCATAGTGTACACAACAATCTCTGAGCTTGCTGCATCACAAATACCAAAATATTTACAATTTATAAAAAATTAATCACTTTCTGGCCATCGGATATAAGGCATGGACATATGCCATCGTGATTTTCAAAAGCCTTAAATCGCTTTGTAAACGTTTATTATTACCATTTTATGAGTCTCCCCATTCAGTTGAATAGAGCGCTTGGAGCCGGAAGCCGCTTCGCGTGACGTCACACTTAACAAGCGGATAGCTTTGGTGTTAAAGTCCAGCATGTGCATCAGTAGAGTGAACACTCCTCAACAGCGCCCCCTCGTGGACAACACAAGCACATGGCCTTCTCTTCAAAGTGCAGCAGTTGATGTTTCCATTCACCTATTTTAATGTGCATTTTGGATACGCACACTGGAAATAAAACAGGCAAGATGTGCATAAATTGTGTCTCTGTCACAAAAACTGCTCCTATTTTTATTTGCATTTTATATTATCGCATAAAAAAATGTGTAGTGAAAATGCACATGCATAAACATATGCACACAATTAGGATAAACTTTTTATTGGCCAAGAAAAAAAAGTGCATAAACTCTGGCGTGAACTCAGCATGGACATGACTCTTGTTAACCCTCTACAGTGCAGCATCTCATTAGCGGCTTCATCCATCTATTTTATGTGCATTTTCGATACACACATTGGAAATGGAAAATGCCAAGATGTGCATACATTTTTGATAAAAAAAAACATTGTATGCACATAAACGATAAGGATAAATTCAATAAGAATGCTGGGATGTAAAGAGTTAGTGAATAAAGTCCAGCATGTGCATCAGTAGAGTGAACACTGCTCAACAGCGCCTCCTCATGGACAACACAAGCACATGAGCCTCTCTTTTTAACCCTCTAAAGTAGTTCTACAGTTCTCATTAGCTGGTTACATCCACCTATTTCTGTGCATTTTGAAATATCGCATTTTTAAAAAATGGAAATGCCAAGATGTGCATAGACTTTGATAAAGCACATGCATAAACACATGCACACAACTAAAATAAACTTCATTTGATAAGAAAAAAAGTGCATCAACACTGACCTGATCACTGCTCGACAGCGGCCCTCATTACCAACACATGGACGTGACTTTTTTAAAGCCTCTAAAATGCAGCAGCTATAGCCATCTGTTTTTCTGCATTTTGGACACACATAAAAATGGAAAATGCAAAGATGTTTATGATTTTTTGTAAATGTGCATAAAAATGTTTACACATGAATGAGGACGGTAAACTTTTTATTTGATGAGAAAAATGTGTATAAACACTGATGTAAACTGATTTAGTGAATAAGGTCCAGCATGCACTTCAGATCAAATAACCAGCTCATCAGCAGCCCTGCAGACAACTCAAGCATATAACTTTCCAATTACTTCCAAATCACACCTGCTTAATCTCTAGCAGTCTTGAGCGCTTTGATTAGTTCAGTCTGCTGTGTTTGATCAGGTTTAGAGCAACACTGTGCAGAGCTGTGGCCCTCCAGGAACTGACTTTGAGACCCCTGTTTTAGAGGGTTGAAAGGAAAGTTATACGCTTGTTGTCCATGAGGGGGTGCTGATAAGCCGGTTATTTAATTTACTAGTGAAGTGCATGCTGGACTTCATTCACTAAACCTAAGTACCTGTGTTTTAAAGTGTAGCTTATTACTCTATTTCTCATTCGCTGTCTCCATTCATCTGTTTTATGAGCATTATGAATATGCACATACACATAGGAATAACTCACTTCATAAGACAAATGTGTATTACCGAGGAAGTAAACAGATTTAAAAGAGAAAACTTCTCATTTTTAGTTTTTAAGTGCATTTCAATATATATATATATATATATATATATATATATATATATATATATATATATATATATATATATATCTTTACCATTTCTGCTGTGGTAGTGTTGCACCCAAGTACACCCAAAATATACGTTTTAAAATATTCTCTTGAATTTTCAAGAGCTTTAAAGCAACTTCATGTAAAATAAATAGTAAAGTGTGGCAGCCATGAAATATAATATAGCCACTTTTTGCTATAATGCATCCCATAGAAGGTTCACTGGAGGTCTCCCACCATTTATTTACTGATATAGAGCATAAAACTAAACTAAGGTCCATATAGCAAAGTAATTCAATTCTGATCAGTTTATTCAGGTAATAGTGCTCTGCTCTGACCGGCTTTCTCTTCTGCGGTGTTCTTGCACGACCATCTGATGAAGACCAGATCAAACTCTTCCACTAATCTGCTCAACATGCCAGATGCACATCTCCAGCCTTTCTCCTTTCCCAGAAATGATCTGCTGTTTCTCAGGGATTTGGTCAATGTTGTGATGAAATGAGTTGAGCAGCTTTTTCCTCACAATTGTATTGCATTGAATTAAAAGTGTATTAATCTGTACACCAGACTGTAAATCACAGTACTGCTGATGATTTACTGTAAATGTCGGACTTTCATCATCTACCTCACAACACACACAGAGATTGGAAATCGTCACTGTTATAATAATAAAGATGACACTACTGAGATATACCGTGGTCTTTTTTAAATACACGAACCCTCAACATTGTGAAGTGAAAATAAGGGCAAAGGAGTAAGAGAATGTGGCTGATTTTAGATTCATTTCCACGTGTTTTCAAGCCTAAATAAAATGAAAGCCCGTTTCTCTTGAACAGCTCTTCACATTTAAGAGTAGAGCTGTAATCAGGCTGTAAAAGTTAGGCCCGATAGACAGAATCCAGCCCGAGCCCCACCAGAACATTTTGACTTTGTTTCTCCACTTCACAACCCAGCAATATCAGCCTGTCTACATAATGCATTCATGATTTCATTAATATTCAGTTATAGTTTGTAAATCCTTTACTCACCCAGATTAGGCTGTGTGTTTGGGGAGGAACATTATTGAATCCTCTGTAGATGGCTTTAGCATGACTGATGGTGTGTCCAGCAGCACCGAACACTTTCACTGCTGCTGGCCGGGATGCACACGGTACTGATCTGGCTAATTTTGCCAGTTTTGGGTAGGATTGTCTGTTCATGGGGAACGCCTCAGAAGAAGGAGTTGAGCCGAAAGGTAAAGCTCTGGATTTACCGGCCAATCTACATTCCTACTCTCACCCATGGGTCATAACTGAAAGCACAAGATCTCGGATGCAAGCGGCTGAAGGGCGCACCCTTATAGATAGGGTGAGGAGCTCTGACACTCGGGAGGAGCTCAGAGTAGAGCCGCTGCTCCTCCACATCCAGAGAAGTCAGCTGAGGTGACTCGGGCATCTGTTTCAGAAGCCTCCTGGACGCCTACATAGGGAGCTGTTCCAGGCATGTCCCACCGGGAGGAGGCCTTGGGGAAGACTCAGGACACGCTGGAGGGACTATGTCTCTCGGCTGGCCTGGGAACGCCTCGGGATCCCCAAAGAGGAGCAGGAGGAAATGTCTGGGGAGAAGGCAGTCTGGGGTTCTCTCCTAAGACTGCTGCCCCCGCGACCCGGCCCTGGATAAGCGGATGAAAATGATGATGACGATGATGTTGGTTCATCTTCCATCAGCCAAGAACATCCATTTGATTTTCCATGACAGCGGCTTCAATATAGCGAGTGACCTCGTCATCCTCCCTGTCAGCTTGCTGTACATTTTCCCACTCCGCAAAATGCTTCTCTTCTGTCCGTCATCATCCGTTTCACTTCTCCAGGGATGAGCTTGATGTTGTAAACCATTTGATTACTTCCATTAATGGAAATGCATCACATGACTTCATTAACAGCACAAGCAGGAGCGTAAACCCAGACCCGGCCCTATCTAAAATGATAGAAATTAGGGTCGAACCTGTCAGGTTCATTCGGGTTTGGGCAAAGATCATCAGCTCTATTTAAGAGCAAAGGGGGCCCTCTGGTGGTACTTATATGAGGAGAATCTGCCGTTTGATCATATTCATTGCCACCCTCTAAAATAAAGGATTAAAAACACAGGAGAAATACAGGAATGTAAACTATATTAGCACTCCAGGCCCCAGTTAACATTTCATCTAGCAATTATAACAGAAGTGACAGTGCAATTCCCGACGGAAGATAACTCCAACCACCAATAACACACACACACACACACACACACACACACACACACACACACACACACACACACACACACACACACACACACACACACACACAACAAAAGAGTAATAGACTGACTGGAGGAATGGGCAAATGGAGAAAATACAGCTGCTTGATAGTGAAAATGCTTTTACAAATACAAATGTGTGTATGAATACAAAATATGTCCACAATTATTATTAAACGAGCAACGATTGAGCGACCCAAACAACCCGAATGCGTATCCACAGGAGTTTACCTCAAACCTGCACATAAAAACACACGAGACGAAAGGTACAACAGCCAGATGTTTATTTTTCTTAAAATGTAATCCGAGAGAAACGTCCTACAAATTAAAATGTTTAAAAAAGGAAAGGAAAGTAAAGGTCGTCTAACTGGTGGAGTAAAGCGGCTGTGAGTGTGGAGGTGTGAGAATCCTGCTGTTTTTAAAACAAAACAAACGGCGGCTCTGCAGACGCTGGACAATGTGTGTGTGTGTGTGTGTGTGTGTGTTTACGCGTTGCGATCGAGGCGTACGTCCACCTCTCGGCCGTTGATCTTGGTGCCGTTCATCAGCCTGCAGGCCTTCTCTGCGCTCTCCGGAGAGTCGAAGCGCACCGTCCCGCAGCCTTTAGACTTGCCGTTCTCCATCTTGATTTCAGCGTACATCACCTGACCTGCAGGACATACACACATCTGCTTCATCACGCTGTCCAGAAGGCGTCTGGTGCATGGGGAGAGGAGGAAACAAAACACTCTTTTCCTCTCCATATGCACTTAACACCATCTTATAAACAACTTACTTTAAAATCAATTACTGATTACTGATATATCGTAGAGCACACGGTTTAATAAACAATTTACATTATGTAATAAATAAATAAATAAATAAATAAAGCGTCATTAATTCCTGCCCTCTTATGGTAGGTACGCAGAATGCATACAGCTGTACGGCTGCAGGCGCCACTGATTCTGGAGCTCATTAACAATAATAACACTGATCCTGAAGCAGTTCAGGCGTTTTAGAATGATTAAATCAACATGTCAGATGTTCTGCGGTGTGCTCAGCCTGCTGGTTTGTTAATTCACACACATTTTCATCATCACATCATCTCTCATAACAAAATCACATGACCTTTTTTAATGCACACACTGGAATTTGTTTGGTAGAAGTGTTTCCATCGCAGTTTATGCACATCTTATTGAATAAAAAGCGTTCCTACTCAGTTATGCGCATATGATTTACATGCATTTTCAAAATGTATGCTTATCTTGGCGTTTCCATTAACCAGTTTTTATTTGCACATCATACTGTCAACATACAATCTACACCCTCACTAATTACTAAATACTTTACACCTCTTTCAGACGGCTTTTTCCAGAGTAATTAGCAATGTTATTTAATTATACAGAAAGGAATTGAACACAAGGAACATAACCTTTAGATGGGGATTTAACTATTCACTCATGATTAATTACAACACATGATGCTGATCTCACAATACAATTGAAAAAACAAGTGCTCATAAATTTATCAAATCAAATTTATAAATGTATAGACAACATGTAAGGGAAGTACATTATAGGTAACTAAATAACTAAGTAACTTGGCTTTATTCAGTGAGGAAGTCATTTGATTACAGCAATATACACACTTACCGCAGTGACTGAACTTCTCCTTCAGCTTTTGCCAGCTCAGATCATAGGAGAGCTGCGGACACAAACACACATTAATCAAACACACACACACACACACACACACACACACACACACACACACACACACACACAACCCTTTACTGATCGACATACGTACATTTCTGACGAAGATCTGGCATCCACCTTTAGACCGGTCACTCATTCCCCCCATGTAACCCGAGCCTCCAAACTGACCGAAGCCGCGGCTCATGTCCATGCTTGAAGACATCCTGTCAAAACCCGAGTTCATGCGATCCATTCCCATGTTCCCCATCCCTGAAACACACACACACACACACACACACACACAATTGAAAACACTCATTACAACACAGTCATTGCAAAGTTTAACCTAAACCGAGTGAACCATTATTATGTGCATGTGTCTTTAAGACATTGCAAAAGAGTTTAAAGTATTAGCTGTACATTTCACTTAATGCAATCTCACTGAAGCAGAAACACTTTTACAAACATCACGTACGTCATCATTACATCTCAAATATTTAAAATGCTAACTTTGACAGCCCTAATACTCTATAAGTTTCTTAATTTATATGATCTGTAATTAATTTAGTGTGAGATGAGTGACCTAATCCAGAGCCCATGGGTCCCATCCCAGAATTCCCCATTCCACCAAATCCTCCACCTGATGAGAGAGAGAGAGAGAGAGAGAGAGAGAGAGAGAGAGAGAGAGAGAGAGAGAGAGAGAGAGAGAGAGAGAGAGAGAGAGAGAGAGAGAGAGAGTCAATAATTATTAGGTTTCGCAATTGTTTGTCGAATTGAGGAAAACCCATATTAATACCAAGTGCACACAGGGACCGAGTGAGGACAACTGAGCCCTCACAAGTATACAGTGGAGGAAAGGAGCATTGAACACATTGTCACGCTTTTCCTGGGAATATTGTTTCTAAAGGAGCTGCTGACATGGAACTGAACCAGACAATACAAACATAAAAATCATTAAAAATTATTTTTTTAAAATCTGAGTGGTGTGTAATAAGAATGGACTGACAGAGGGAGAAAGAGCTGAACTACTGAAACGTGTCTAATACTTGATATTAAAGGCTTTTTTTTAGCTGCAGCTTAAAGACGCCTCTCATTTATGGAGAATGAAGTCTCATGCAGTGCTCAGGTGTGAGTTTCTCACAGACAGTGTCCAAATCATGATGGTTCTGTGAGTCTCCTCTATCAAATCTGAGCTGTATTCGGCATGCTCTATTGAATTTAGCTCAGGTGATTGGCTGGGCCATTCTACAGCTTGATTTTCTTTCTCTGAAAGCATCTGAGAGTCTCCTTTGGTGTGTTTTGGATCGTTGTTTTGCTGAAATGTCCACCCTGGGGTCTGTTCTTCGTATGTGGATTACTCAGTTAGCTGGATTTGGATATTAATGATTAACTCGATCCAGGAATGTTTAGTTCTTCAAAACCCATCTGAGACGTGTTGTCATTGCAGGTTCATTTCATATAAACAGGATTAGATCGGGTCAGTTTAAGCAAACATAATACTGAATGTATGTACCAAATTCTGATATTTTCCTACAGTAGTTATATACACACTACATATACATACATACACACACATATATATATATATATATATATATATATATATATATATATATATATATATATATATATATATAGATATAAAGTTAAAAAATATATAATTAATAAAACTTATGCAATCTGCACTGCGAATAAAAGTACAAATACTGCCACCTGGTGGTGGTTCAAAGAGAAGATTTATTCATTTGATACAATTATATATTATTATTTTTAGATACACAAATTAATTTATACAGTTATTCCTTACGCTGATTAAAAAAACTTGAGTAGGCCTAGGCTACTATAATAAAGAAAATCTTCTCTAAATGTAGAACTAAACACATTGATATGCATTGAAATACATGATGAATACTCGACCCCTGGTTTCACCTTCATCCTCCAGCTGATGTAGAAGTTGGACTGAAGCAGCTGATATTCCTTTACACTGAGGAAGGGCAGAGGCTTGCTGAACAACTGCTGTGAGATTTCAGCTGCTGTCTGGGCTGCCCAAATACACCTCACTTTTTCATCCGCTCATACTTTTCTGTGCACCATTGTCATTTTCTCACTCAGAACTTCATTTGTAAACTAATTGGTTTTGCTTTCTTTGCATATATGGATTTCAAAAATATCAAGTCAACAGCTCCTTTAGAAATGTTTTCTGAGAAAAATGGAGATGTGTTCAACACTTATCTCCCCGATTGTAGCTAAACCAGTTCACACACAAAGCTGTACGCACCCAGACTGCTGAACGAGTCTCCGAATGAACGGCTCATTCCCAGATCATTTCTGCCGAAGTCCCTGTCCATCCCTCCCATTCCAGAGCGGTACATATCTGCAGAAACACCAGCGCTCAGAAACACTGCACTGACTGATGGAGACCCAGACTGTTATTCTCCTGTTTATCAAAGACAGATTGATGTTTACCTCCCATCCTGCCCATGGACATGTCTCTGCCACTGAATCCTCCCATTCCAGCCATACAGTCAATCCCAGAGAAACCTCCACCCATACCTACACACACACACACACACATATATCGAAAATACAATTATACACAGGGTAAACCTACATTCAAACAAGTCATGTTTACTGTTGTATTGTTTCTGGAAAAAACACTGCAGGTTTAAGTCAAATTTAAGAGAGTTAAGACCATTATTAATTATGTCAGTATTATACAGGGCTTTTTTCCTAATGGCCAGTGGAAAACTGTTTTACTTCTCCCCATATTTGTTTTTCTCCAAATGTAGACATGTCTAAGCCACATATTGTAAATAACATGTCAAAACAAGCAAACTACTAGAAAATAACAACTCTTTACTGGGACGACTTAAAAATGTGGCAAAGAAATTTGGGATATAATTAATGACGATCAGTGGGAGGTATATGCCAGAATACTTTCATTCCCCTTTCCAATAACAGAATAATTGAACAAAATTATAAATTTATACATACAATGTATCTGACCCCACTTTGTTTGAGCAAAATGTACCCTAATGTATCATCCAGGTGTAACAGACGTAAAACCTATTCAGGATCAATCATGCATGTTTTTGGGAATGCAAAATGCAAAGTTTTTCTGAAAAGCAGTACAGGATTTTACAGCCAAAGCTTTGCCAGTTCCATTGGACAACACACGAACACTATACGTTTTTGGTACAGAACTGAACAAGACACTTGATCTTACTTCTATAAAGAGACTCTGCATCATCTCCTATATAGCAAAAAAATGCATTTTGCACAACTGGAGCCAACAAAAACCTCCAACATTTGAACTGTTCATACAACACTTGAATGGAACTATATACATACTACTTTAAAAACAAAGGGAATGCCTTTCAAAAAAATATGGATGCCTCTAATAATCCTTTGACTCTATGAACACATCTGATGTATTTTCACAATATGTGTGACCTTAACCATGTTTTTTGTTTGTGTTTATTTATTTCTTTATTATTATTTATTTAATTATTGATTTTTTTCTCTCTTTGCCTTTTGCTGCTATACTTGTCTACTGATACATTTGTCTTTGCACTTTTTTGTTTACATTTGTATGTTCATTAAAAAAAAAAAAAAAACATGCAAACTCTAGGTATATACTTTATGTTTGCTATAAAATATATACAACATAATAAACTAAATGTATGCACAACAGTGTGTCCAGGTCAGTGTCTTCAGCAGGCAGATATAAATACAAGGAGAATGTTTAAACATTATTGCTGGACTGTAAGGAAGATAATTAAACCATTTGGGTAGACAGAGTTAATAAATGTAAAAGTTGAGATGTGGTGTTGGTGATGGTATGGGTGTCTGCCTGATTGTGAAGCTTTACATAGACAAAACAGAATTAACACCCGTTTCAAATGATTTAACACCTACAACACCATATTACAATGAATCCAATAGTTACACTTTAAATGCAAAACTATTGATATAAAATTGAAGACACTGCGGACACCCTGACACACACTTCACAGATGACCAGAGCAGGTGTGTGTGTGTGTGTGTGTGTGTGTGTGTGTGTGTTAAACATCTCACCACTCATGCGGTTCATGTTGCTGCATCCTCCATCCATCCCTGATAAACCAATCAATCAATAATCATTAGCCAATGCATCATGCGATTAATAATAATGCAGATAAAACACTAATCTACACATATTATTAGCTGGATTTCCATCAGCCTGTATTAAAGGGATGGTTCACCCCAAACAGAAAATTCTGTTGTCATCATTTACTCTCTTTGTTTCAGATTTTTTTTTTAACTTTTTTTCTGTTGAACACAAAAGAAGATATTTAGAAAAATGCTAACAATCTGTAACCATTGACTCCCATACTAGTTGTTTTTCCTACTATAGAAGTCAATAGTGACAGGTTTTCAGCATTCTTTAAACTAAGGTCTGGAACCACTTGAGAGTGAGTACATTTGAATTTTTGTGTGACCGGTCCCTGTAAAGCTGCAGCATGTAGGACTGACAACCTAGTGGTTCAACTAGGTATTGCATAACATCTAAAATATTAAAAATGTTGAAGTTTTTTTATTACACTGCAGGTGAAAAAAAACTGTATTTTATAAACTTATATATTATATATATATTATTACAAATATATACTATTGGAGCCTGTTTGATCGAGCCTTATGCTGCGTTCATACCAGACACGGAAGAAGCGGCAGGCGATTTACATGTTAAATCAATGCAAAGACGCGAATAGACATCCTGCAGTGCGATACGTGCGAATGGCGAGGCAAGAATGAAGCGATACGCGCGAATGAGCATTTGACACGCAAATCGCTCAAGTTCAAAAATCTGAACTTCAGCGGACATTCGCGCCGCGTTAACCAATCAGGAGCTTGCTCTTGTGGGGGTGTGATTATGACGTAGCGCCTGTTGTTGATGCCCTAGGGAAAAATCCTCCAGCCGACACCGACAACAGTTCATCAAACTGGGCTGGGCTCAGTCAGAAGCACCGCTGAAAGCCTCCATCATCCAGGTTCAGTTTCTGGAGGAGTTTGTGAGCTCACAGAGCTGCTGCACCTCTGAAAGGATGTAGTGGACTCAGACACTGCTCCAAATGAATCGACGCTGCTTTTTTAGCCTTTATTAAGCACATAAACACAGTTATTCTCTCAATAAAATCCATGTCAGCCGTTTAGCAATGAAGCTAAAATCACCGGGCAGACAGAAGCCCTGCCAATCACGCGAATCCACGTATGTTCTGAAATATATACAAGTGTGAATGAAGCGGATTTTGACACAAATGAAGCGAGTAAACTCAAATATTCACGCGTCTATTTACGCTCAAATAGCAAGATTTATCCATGCGTTCTGCGTCTGGTGTGAACACAGCATTACACTGTAAGCTGCACAGCTATTATCGATGTTTGTAACATTAGTATTATTTACCAATTAAAAACTACCTTGTGTATTTTTATAACCAAGCAGAATAACAGACTTCAGCACTCCTTCTCAGATAAACAAGTATGTTCACTTAGCGTTTCTAAAATATCTGCAAACATTTTATGCTATTTTATGTGTTAGGAGTCAAAAATGTACATGCAGCACCATTAATGCATATTTTAAAGTATTACCTGAGAAAGGAATTGTCAAATTTCAAATAAAAATGTGTTCATTTGCAGTCGTTATTATGATGGATTTTACCAACTCTTAAGGTGGTTTTACCAATACTGCAGCCAGCTGCTCTAACAACGGTGCAAATGCACATAATTCACATTTTAGATTTTTTTGCAAACTTTAGAAAGATTTGATTCATGTTAGGATGGAAACCCAGCTAATGATCAGAGACACTTTAATAGCATCAAGATGGAATCCTCTGATTAAAGCTCAAGCAGAATAAATGCAGTTAGCCAGTCGGTTTAATTAATGTCAGTTGAATTACATTATTTAAAGCTTGAATTTAATCTGAAATGGATTTTAGGAAAAAACAGTGCATTTAAATAAATCAGCTAAAATTACATGATTTGCATGACTTAAAATGCAAATAAGTAAAAGCATGCATAATTTTGCATAAACACACCTCCAGGTCCCATCGAGCTTCCACTGAGACAGTTGGCGTTTATTGGCTGGCCACCAGGACCCAAACCCATCCCGATACCACCCAGACCCCCTGAAATACAAAAACACCGAAAATACAATTATACACAAACAAGCAAGTCATATTCACTGCTGCATTGTTATAATCGAGATAAAAACATTTCACATTTATTAAGCTTTTGGCATATTCTAAACCTTAAAGCCCTCATTGTAACATTAGAAATGGGGCATTACAGAGGTATGTGTTGACTTTGAGAATAATAACTCTGCAGTGTGGCTGTGCAGTAATGTAATATTCTCAATGCACACACTGAGCTCTTACTGGGCAACTGTGGAGACTTCTCGACAGGCCGGAAATCATCAGGAGGAAGAGATTTATCATCCTGCAAGAAAACACACAATGAATGAGCACACACAACACAGAAACACAGGCTGCTCAATAACATGTGTAACATCTCACCATCTTTACATGCATCTGTCTGTCGAACAGCATCTGACCGTTGAACATTGCTGAGCACCGAGTCAAGGAGCAGAACATCAGTACATAACATTCATAACAATACAGGAGGCAGAGAATAAAATTCAATACTGTCATAACCTTTATTTAGGACTCCTTCAATACATTTTATCCTTATCAAGCCACATTGACTGTTTTAACCGGTAACATTGGCCACATTTTAACTTTAAAATATATAATTAGTGAATAATTTAAAGTCTTCTTCAAAGTGCTTCTCTCAGTGTGTGTGTATGTTTGAGGATACAGATAGCCTGAACGGCCTCCAGTGGCTGCTCGAAGGTCACCGTCCCCATCCCACGACTCTTTCCATCTTTGTCTTCCTTCACATCGGCTCTCCTCACGGTGCCGGCCATCCCGAACACCTCCTTCAGCTTCTTCCAGCCCACCTTAAAGTCCAGCTGAGAGGCACACACAATTAAAGTCAAAATACTAGCTCTGCTGAACTATAAGCCCTGTGTATGTTTAACACCTGTACAATTTTCTGTTAAACATGTTCCCTAGTGTTTTTGGGGCAACAATATATACTAGTTAGTCCATGATTCAGGAAATATCTGAAAAACAAAACACACACACCAACATCAAGCCTGCGGTAGAGCAGATCAGTGCAGTGGCAGAAAACAGATCTTCAAACACGCCTCGTCAAGAAATCAGTGTTTTAACTAATGAACACAGCAGAAGTGTTTCTTAAATTACAATATTTTGTGTTCAGTCTGGAAAACGTTTAGTTTTTTAGCTAAACATTTAAAGAGAGAATATTTTGGAGCAATAATGACAACACTGTTGTTTTTAATCTAAGGTTTTTATGCCGTCAGACTCTTATACCGGAATACAAATCTGTATCTGACACACATGAAAAAACATTGTGTGTGTGTTTAGTTATTAAACATACTGAATCTTATAGCTGTGAGACTCACGTTGGCCACAAAGATGGTGGCTCCGAGGCGTCCAGCCTGCAGGGCGCTGATGATCTCGTGGGGAATGTTGGGGTTGTTGGCGATGGATGGAGGAATGTTTATTCCTGATGAATCCTGCCCTCGACCACCGCCGTACATCCGGCCCGACCTCTGGAGGACACGCCGAGCATGCTCTCCATCTGGATCCTGTATATATATATATATATATAAATAAATAAATAATCAAACACCACTCAAACAGTTAAAGTCAGAATTATTAGCTCTTCTTAATTATTTGCCCTCTGTATATTTTTTCCCTACTTACTGTTTAGCACTTTTTCCTACACATTTCTGAACATAAGTTTTAATAACTCATTTCTAATAATAGTTGTGTGATTTATTATCTTTATTTCATCTTTATTGTATTGAGTTAATTAGGGAAGTCACTGGTCTACAGTGGTTTGTTCTGTAGATAACTGAAAACAAATATTGCTTTTGGGGGCAAATGATATTGCGTAGAGTTGCTGAAGTTCGCCCTGCGCACTTACGGGTTTTAAGAAACTTCTTTGGTGCGTCAATCTTGTCAATGTTATAATTCAAAAAAGTAATGATTCACACTCATCAAGTAACTGCTTTGCACTTTTTTATTTTTTCTTCTTACATTCTTCTGGTGATTTAAAGACACAAACGTCTCGGCACAATGCCTTCCTCAGTGTGTCAATCACACACAGAGGAAGGCATTGTGCCGAATCTTGTGTCTTTAAATCACGTGAAGAATGTAAGAAGAAAAAATAAAAACAGTACGAAGCAATTACTTGAGTGCGAATCATTACTTTTTTGAAAAATAATATTGACCATAAAAAAGGGCTTTTATGACAACTATTAGCAGCATTCACTACAAGGGCCGCACTTGTGATTTGACTTGTGGAGTGTGTAGCAGCACCTCTTTGATGTTGAGCGGTCGTCCATTCAGATCATGTTTGCTCATTACTTCAATAGCCTTCTTCACAAACTCTTCATCTTTAAACTCAACCACACTGAAAGAAACATTACTGCAGGTCAATACTGATAAGAGGACACTACATAACAAACATCAATAAGAGACGACACAAAAAATAAAGACTTTTAACTATACATTTAAAACATGATTTTTCATTTTGATATATGATCACTCCATTGTTTTAATCTACTTTTATTAATACATTCAAAATATTACATAAACATCACATCATTAGTGATGCCAAAGTCATGAGTAGGCCCACACAGAATCTGCACACGCAGAATTACACAGATTTTTAGCCCATCATTGAGTCCATTTACTTGTGTAAATGTGTACATTTATATTTATTCAGTTTTTTATTAATTCCAGTAACATTATTGACTGATGAAAATGTTCAATTTATTTACAATATAGTTTGTAAAGTGATATTTTCTGTCTTTTAGTAGAGATCTTATATAGAAGACTTGCTTTGTTTACCAAATAAAGTGAATCTAATTGGATTTGCATTGTAAACATTAAATGCAAGTTTAAACAGGTATTACCTTTTGGTTTATATATTAAGGTTTTTGTTGTGATACTCCCAAAATTATTCAGCATAAATCTGCAGATTTTAAACAAAATTCTGCGCAGAAATAGTAAAAATGTCTGCAGATTCCGTCTGGCCCTAGTGATGAGTTCAAACCTCTTAGATTGCATGGACAAAAATGCCTAAAAGAGATAGTTCATGCAAGTATCATCCCTCAAATATTTCCAAACCTTTATGAGTGTCTTCTGTAACACAAAACAAGAGATTTTCAAGATATTTTCTGTGTTTAGCCAAAGAAACGCAGAGGCTAGGCCTGTCACGACATCCATTTTTTTGCTATATGATATATTCCACCAAGATACAGTGTAATAAACTATATTATTATCATTGCCAAATTGGTCGACATCGTCCAACCCTAATAGAGATGTTGCACAAACAGCTAAAAATGTTGCTTGTTTTTTATGTATGGGCGATGTATATTGCATCACCAATAATGACTGAGCACATGTCCACGTGTTGTGTGATAAGTCCATATATTGATTATTGTGACAGGCCTAGCACAGGTTTGAAGCAAGTACTGACAGAATTTTACATTTTGGCTGAACTGTCTGAAAAAAGCGTGTTCACTTAGCATGATTCTGAAATATCTGCAGACATATTATGGTGTTTTTATGCTTTAGAAGAGTCAAATTTACTTACAGCCTCTTTACAGATCAATGCAAGTCTATTTTTTACAACAGCATTTACAAAAAGGGCATCAATGAAACGTGTTGAGCGTGTTTCTTACCCGCAGCCCTGCAGGTGCATCCCAGAACAAGCAGGAAGAAGAAGAGAACAGCGGAGGATGACAGGAAAACAAAAAAACACCATTAACATCTCATCAGTTCATAATAGCTTAAACACACACACACACACACACAGACAGACAGACACACACACAAAGATTGATTTCATCAGAGAGATCATTACGACATGCTGCCGTGTGCATCTACTACATCGAGAGCGTTTGAGGAGCTCGTGGCTACGGTGGGATGGACAAATGAGACTGGATCTTTAGTTACGGGGAGACAGAGAGAGAGAGTGGATCAAACAGACAGATGGATAGAGGAATTGAGGGAAGAAGACACCTGATGGATGACTCTCATAGGTCAGTTAAAGTCCAGATCAAAATAAACACCTAACAATCATCAGAGGTGAGACAGATGGACCCCAGCCAAACGGGTCACCACCCATTTAAAAGGACATCCAAATCATCATCATCATCATCATAATAATAATAGTCATCGTTGCCATATCATCATCATCAGCATTAAAAAATATCATCTTTACTGTATCATCATCATCATCATATCATCAACACCATCCTGAGGTCACAGGTACAGCAGTGTATCGCCTCTACCGGCAAATCCAAAAGCAATATTAACCTGTCACAGACAGCGCAGATTCACCAACATCACTTACCCTTGACTTTCCTTCTCCATCCTTAAAGAGTTCCACGTATGTAACCTCACCAACTACATGAGACATACAAAGGGAAAATACCACAGAGAACAAGGCATTTAAATCACCAGTGTCTCGTCACAGGGTCGCCCTGGTGCAACGCTAGCCCAGTGACACACACACTCATAAAAACACACACGCACTCATACACACACATCTGCGCCCCGCTCTCGAGCGCCACCATTTCGCCACTTTTCATACAGGAGCAATGAAAGAAACCCACCTGTACAATCCTTCTAGCTACAGTGAAAGACTACATCAATAAAACACCAGAGCGGCCTACAGTCAGAATATATAGACCAGCTAGAGAAACGCTCTGTCCGACATTCACTCTCTGAGCTCTAGAAATGACAGATACGAGAGAGGGAGAGGACGGGACGGGGCGCTGTGCTCTCTGTGTGCGTTACCTTTCTCGCGCATTAGATCTTTAATTGCCTGCCACTTCTTATCATAAGGGATATTGCTAATGAAGACCCGGTTCCTGTGGGTGGTCTTCTTGTCTGCGCCGCCGCTTCGCTCTTTGTACGGATGGTAGCGGTGCGACTTGCGGCCCCCTGAATTCTTCTCTTTGGACTCCGACTTGTCCTCAGTGTCACTGCAAACATATATAAAGAGAAAAAAAAGGGTTAAAATAACACCTCTAAAAATACAGACTTCAAAGCTCAGTGGGGTTTTAGCTTTAGGTCACTGTTCAGTGAGTAAAAAATATTATTATTATTATTATTATAATATTGAGATTATTATATTGTTTTCAGATGTCTCCGTTTTCCCCCATCCACACTGAGACAGAGCAGCAGCATTTCAGAATGAAAACGAGACGCTGAGATATGAGACGCTCCATTTTCAGCGCTCGAAAACCCCGGTGTAGTGTGGACGGATGACGTAACCATCACAAAACTTATGCGCTTTAAAATGAAAACACATTAGTGTAAACGGGCCTTAGTGTTAAAATGGCATTTTAGAACGAAAATGATCTACATCCACACCGTGTTTTACCTAGCATTTCTGAACAGCCCTCCATCCGCTGAAGATGGAGGAAATCCAAGTTTATTTTTCAGACATCCCAAGTCTCCTGGAAGTTCCGGGAGTCTCTGTGCATTTGCAGGATTCATAATGCCCGCAAACAAGTAATAATCTCCCAAAAATTCCACTTCTTCCTCCCGGTTCTCAAATAAGTCATGCACCCTTCTCACCCCAGGATCCCTCCTTGCTCTTCAGACGTGTTGTGCGCACTCTATCAACCACCCCAACCCCACTTTTCACATGACAATGCCATCGCGACGTTTCACACAAGACATCGTACAATGCCAATTTAGTCGACATCACACAACCCTACCAAGAAGTATTGTGATACTGTAATTCATAACTCAAACTATAAAGAAAATTGTCAGAAATACCAGCAATCCAGATGTGCATTCGAACTAACTGAAGAGCCAGAAAACATGCAATAGGCTACCATAAAAGGTGGAAGTTCTACACAGATTTGCAACCATAAAGGGCTCCACAGACTATTAAATAAAATAGTCTATTGCTGCACAAACGTGTGAGCATTTTAGTGACTTTCCCACATGAAACCATTAATAACGATACTACCGTTTACAAACTACAGTGGCACCGCCACTATTTTGGAGCGGTAGTATCGCGATAGTAGTACCGGTAAACTGTGCAACCCTACTGTGATGTGACTACCACTGCTGAAATGATATATTGTGCAGCACTAATCTTAAGTAAACAATTTAAGCACACTTGAAACTATTGATTGTTTTTTTATTAATTGTTTGGATTAGTCACTTTTGTTAATTGGTGAAGTTTGTTCCTCCACGGTCACCCTTGGCTTGCTTGGTTTGAGACTTGTGGAGATGGATTTGCTATTCAGTGTTTTCTCCTTCAGCAGTGAAAATTAACGTTAAACCACACTTAACTTCAACTCTGACAACTGGACTGACACGGTTTCAGTTTACTAGAACTTCTGTGTTCAGCTGTGGCGACAATCTACATTGTAAAAGTGCTAGAGAAATAAAGATGAATTGAATATCCGCCAATTAAGTTGATGGATTAATCAATAGTTTTTAACGGCAGCCCTAATAGCTAAATATTAAGAAAATGTTCAACACCACTTTTGGTCAAATCAAATAAATAATGCACTGCAGGTAATTCAAACAAGCAGATTACCCTGGATGTAAATGCAACACTCAAAATTAAGATTTTTCTCACATCAAAAAGCTGAAAAAAGAAAAGTAATATCTATAATAATAATAATAATAATAATATACTCGATACTCTAGTTGATCTTTTAATTTCACTTCATGTTAATCTTTTTCTTTATAACGTTAATGGTTTTCTAAATAAAGAAACATACAATACAGGTTTAACATGATATCTGCATACTGTGCGTTCATATTCTGGTGTCCTCTGCATGACTGTAACTTACGCAGAAAATACTGTAATCTGCATACATCAAATTAGGTATTCACATAATCACTGTCTCGCATCAAGTCACGCATTGTTCAGTATTCTCTCGCACAAATGATAACGTTAGTATTTTAGTTTCTGGCAAAAACTACAAGAGTTCGCTGTGCTTTCACACGAGTCTATAATCACTCTAAACAAAATCGCGCAGTTTTCTCAGAGCATACATTGCTCGCTTCTAGAAAATCAATGGCGGCTGATGGGCGGTTGCTATGGGTTACCGCTCTGAATGGCGCGGACCGCTTATGAACGCAGCACAACAAAACAGACAAACGAGAGAGAAATACGCGCTGTGATGAACGAAAACCAAAGGAAATCATTTAATTTAGCAGAGATTATCGACAATAAGCGGCCTGAAGCACAAATAATCGCGAATCTTTCTCTCTGTGAGCAGAAAGCCTCGCGCGCAGGCCGTGCAAACAACACGTAAGCGATAGAAGCGACGCATACAGGGATTGATTTAAAAGGCTCAACATTACGTTTTGTCGCCATTCGTGTCGTCTTGGTTCTGCTCGGGCTCCTGTTCGCATTCGTCCGCCGGAGAATCGCCGGTTTCTTCGTCTTTGATTTCGGTGAGATCCGCAACCTGCTCTGTGTCCGCCATTACTGCTGCTGCTGCTCTGAGGCCCCGCGCAGTTATCGCGAGATTTCGCCCGAATACTGGTGGGGTTTTGATAAGAGCGCCATATCCTGTTCGCTAGAATTAATACATTTCTGATGAACCTTTCTTATGTAGGCAATTTTGTAGCTCCAGCAAGATAATAAATAATTAATAAATAAATCAAATGAAAAGAGATGTTTCAAGGTCCTGTGAAATTTAAATAGTTTATGTTAGTATCAGTAAGTTAGTCCCAAGGATATCTAGTGTGCTTCAAAACAGTGACAAAATTCACACATAGAAGATAAACCTATTATAAAAAGCTAAAGCTTGCCGTTTGTCTCTTCCACATAAATAGAATAACATTTTTGACGTCACCACAAACTTCAGCTTCTCATCAAAACTTCTGACCAATCAAATGCTGTCTAATGTCTGACATGCCCCGCCCCCTTCAAGACCCCTGCCATGGAGATAAGAGCATTTGTCATCTTCATTATCTTTGTTCTGCCCATTTTGATTCTGATTACATCATAATGTTTAGTGCCTAATTTTTAGTTTCAAGTATTAAATTCTGGTCAACAGAGCCAAAGGAAAGCCAGTTACCTGATCAGACGTATCACAAAGACAACCCAACAAAACACAGACCAAAAGCAATAGGCTGAGACAATATTCACATACACATTTTGATTGTGCTTATTTAAGTTATATAATGTAATGTAATCACATATAATAATAGGAATGTACTGTCACATATAATAAAACTAAATGGACTTATTCAACTTACAAATGACGATTTCTAGCAATTTATCATAAAGTGGCACATAATCATGCTAAGTGCTATTAGAGCAAAGTTTTAGCACTTGTCTAGAAAAATAAAAGTTAGATCGAGATATATTAAAGAAAGAGAAAGTTGTTGTTTTTTTCAGGAAAGTGCTCACAGAAGAGTCTCAGCTGTTTCTGAAATATTGTCAGGGATTCAGGATTCGGAGAGATTGAGAAATTTTATAACCTGACAGGAACAGTAAATGAGAAGGGTCTGGAAAGTCATTTGGTGATTAAAATTTCCAAGTAGTTTCAACAGCTGGGTTAAAACTGTTTGTCAATATTTACCCAAATTTAGGTTTAAAGAATCCAGCTTATTTGATATAATGAGTTCAATTATTAACCACAAGCTTCTGAAGTGGATGTAGAATGATGGAGTTACACTGACTCCAAACTAGACACAATACGAACTGTGACATGCATCGTTTCCACGTTAAAAGTTTTTTTTTTGTCCTAACCATCCACGACAGAGTTTCCTATTTATGCAATTTCACAGCTAAACTACTTTGACAATGATCACCACAGGTACTCGGGTACACCAGCAGATAGTTTTCCTCAGAACTAAAAAAAAACTATATAAACCTCAATGACAACAAACTAATACAAACCCCTTACCTGTTCAACAACTAACCAATATAGCCTAGCAACCAACTACAACCTCAATGCAAACTACTATAACCCTAGCAACCACCTATAATCATTCTAGCAACTAACTACTAAACCATAAGAACCACCTACAACCTCACTTACAGCTAACTATTAAACCCTACAAACACCTATAACCTCAAAAAATGAACTAGTAAACCCTAGCAACCACCTATAACAACTAGCTATACACCCTAACAACCACCTACAACTTTACCTACAACTAACTACTGTATCCTAGTAACAACTTACAACCTCTCTAACTACTCTCTATCAACCAACAACAATTTTAATGACAAGTACTGTACGCTAGCAACCAACTACAACCTCAATGCTGTCTAACTAAACCCTAGCAACCACCTACAATCATTCTAGCAACTAACTACTAAACCTCAAGAACCACCTACAACCTCACCTCAACCCTACAAACACCTATAACCTCAAATAATGAACTAGTAAACCCTAGCAACCACCTCTAACAACTTACTATACACTCTAACAACCACCTACAACTTACTACTGTACCCTAGTAACAACTTGCAACCTCTCTAACAACTCTCTATCAACCAACAACAATTTTAATGACAAGTACTGTGCTAGCAACCAACTACAACCTCCATGCTGTCTAACTAAACCCTAGCAACCACCTACAATCATTCTAGCAACTACTAAACCATAAGAACCACCTACAACCTCACTGCTAACTATTAAACCCTACAACCACTTATAACCTCAAATAACGAAATAGTAAACCCTAGCAACCACCTCTAACAACTAGCTATACGCCCTAACAACCACATACAACTAACTACTGTACTCTAGTAACAACCCAAAACCTCTCTAACAACTCTCTATCAACCAACAACAATCTTTATGACAACTACTGTACTATAGCAACCATCTACAACCATTCTAGCAACTAATTACTAAATGCTAACAACCACCTACAAACTTTCTAATTACTAAACCTTGACAACCACCGACACTGTCACTTACAGCGAACTATTAAATCCTTACAACTACCTATAACATCAATAAATGAACTGGTAAACCATAGCAACCACCTATAACAACTACACCATAACAACCACCTACAACTTTATCTACAACTAGTGTACGCTAACAACAACCTACAACCTCTCTAACAACTCTCTATCAACAAACAATAATCTTAATGACAACTACTGTGCCCTAGCAACCACCTATAACCTCAATGTTGTCTTACTGTACCCTAGCAACCAGCTACATGTTCAATGACGACTAACTATGAAACCCTAGCAACCACCTGCACATTCTATGTTGAATGTCGACAACACCAAAGGAAATACCAACTAATTCACTACTACCCACAACACCCTAGCAACCACCTAGCAACATCATGTATTGCATTGTATTGAATTGTTGAATCAGTTGATATTAAGTTTGCAGTTAGTAATCATAGAGGTTGTAGGCATATGCTAGGGAATTGTAGTTTGTTGTTAAATAGGTTGTTGTTGGTTGCTAGTGTACAGTGGTTAGAGAGTTTGATGGTTGCTAGGATATACTAGCTATTGAACAGGTTGTTGATAGTTGCTAGGGTATTGTAGTTGGTTGTTAGATAGGTTGTAGATGGTTGCTAGTGTTTAGTCATCTTTGAAGTTGACGGTGGTATTGTCGTTTTTAAGGTTGTAGGCATGTGCTAGGGAATTGTAGTTAGTTGTTAAGGTTGTTGTTGGTTGCTAGGGTACAGTACTTTGAGAGGTTGATGGTGGTTGCTAGGATATATAGTAGCCATTGAAGAGGTTGTAGGTAGTTGCTAGGGTATTGTAGTTAGTTGTTAGACAGGTTGCTAGGGTTTAGCAATTAGTCATCATTGAGGTTCTGGGTGATTGCTAGCGTATAGTAGCTGTTAAAGAGGTTGTAGGTGGTTGCTAGGGTATAGTAGGTTTTTGTTAGTAGCTGTTAAAGAGGTTGTAGGTGGTTGCTAGGGTATAGTAGCTTTTTGTTAGTAGCTGTTGAAGAGGTTGTAGGTGGTTGCTAGGGTATAGTAGCTATTTGTTAGTAGCTGTTGAAGAGGTTGTAGGTGGTTGCTAGGGTATAGTAGCTATTTGTTAGTAGCTGTTGAAGAGGTTGTAGGTGGTTGCTAGGGTATAGTAGCTATTTGTTAGTAGCTGTTGAAGAGGTTGTAGGTGGTTGCTAGGGTATAGTAGCTATTTGTTAGTAGCTGTTGAAGAGGTTGTAGGTGGTTGCTAGTGTTTAGCAGATAGTCATTGTTGAGGTTGTAGGTGGTTGCTAGGGTATATTTGCTATTTGCTAGTAGCTGTTGAAGAGGTTGTAGGTGGTTGCTAGGGTATAGTAACTATTTGTTAGAGAGGTTGTAGGTGGTTGCTAGGGTATAGTGGCTGTTGATCAGGTTGTAGGTGGTTGCTAGAGTTTAGCAATTAGTCATCTTTGATGTTGTAGGTGGTGTTGAACAGTAATTTGAAAGGTTGATGTTGGTTGCTAGGATATAGTAGCTATTGAAGAAGTTGTAAGGGGTTGCTATGATATTGTAGCTTTTGAACAGGTTGTAGGTGGTTGTGAGAGTTTAGCAATTAGTCATCTTTGAGGTTGTAGGTGGTGTTGAATAGTAATTTGAGAGGTTAATAGAGGTTGCTAGGATATAGTAGCCATTGAAGAGGTTGTAGGTGGTTGCTAGGATATTGTAGTTGTTAGGCAGCTTGTAGGTGGTTGCGAGGGTTTAGCAGTTAGTCATCTTTGAGGTTGTAGGTGGTTGCAAGTGTTTAGTAGTTAGAGAGATTTATAATGCTTGCTTGGATAAATAACTCACCAAGTACCTACAACACCCTAGCAACCACCTAGCAACACCAAATACTGTGATATTGAATTGGCACATTGGGTTAAAAGGTGTCGCTGTGCCTTTAAAAGCACGCTGAGCTGCATCAGTTGTGCTGGAGCATCTAATGAAGCTTTAAGCACAAGGTCTAATTGAGTTACACACTAATGAAAGAGACACACACCGAAGCGGCTGCACCACTGCGCATTCACATGTCAGATCTGCCAAACACACACACACAGGTGAGAGAAGAGTGCAAGCGTGCATGCAGGAAAAATAGTCCAGATTCAGCGGAGACTAACAAGTGGTTGCACAATGTGAAAGAGAGAGAGAGAGAGAGATACAGAGACGACAGCAGCAGCACTGCCAGATCATTCTCTGAGCGTTTCTCTTCATTTCGCCAGAGGAACTCCTGCTGTTTCTCTTCTTCTGCAGTGATGAGGGCTCCGGCAGCGGGCATAGGAATATCACACTGACCGCCTACAGCAGGTCTGACACAATCAGGCCGAAATGAAGGTGAGATAAAGCTCAATTCAGCTCATATATATGCATGTGTGTGTGTGTGTGTGTGTTTAAGCCACCTGCTGCTCATCCACACCCATACTGAAATTGTGGATACTGAATTTCTGCAGCACATATGCCAATAACATTCGATTCCGAGTCCAATGCAACAGGTCCTGCTGCCTCCTGATTAAACACGTCGCATGTGTGAAACGCTCCTGAGATTCCTCGAGTGCACATGTCATGTTTGCAGTGCTGCATTCTGCATCTTTCCTGAGGGAGTGTGTTTTACTGTTGCTGCAGCTCTGGTGTTGCTAAAAATACTGATAGATGTGATCTCTCCTCTGACCCGTTTACTTCAGATATAGGTGAGCATGCTCGCATCAATGACTCCCACGATGCACCAGTCTATAGTTAGAACTTTTCACTAAAATTCCTTGGTTGCTAGGTTATAGTATTTAGTTATTAATGAGGGTGTAGCTGGTTGCTAGGGTACTGTACTTTTAAGAGAGGTTGTAGGTGGTTGCTAGGGTGTAGTATTTAGTTTTTAAAGAGGTTGTAGGTGGTTGCTAGGCTATTGTTGTTTTAAGAGGTTGTAGGTGGTTGCTATGGTACATTATTTAGTTGTTATAAAGGTTTTAGAGGGTTGCTAGGCTATCATAGTTAGCTGTTAGAAAGGCTGGTGGTTGCTAGGCTATTGCGGTTTTTAAGAGAGGTCATATGTGGTTGCTAGGGTATAGTAGTTAGTTGTTAAGCAGGTTGAAGGTGGTTGCCAGGGTATTGTACTTTTAAGAGAAGTTGTAGGTGGTTGCTAGGGTGCAGTATTGAGTCATTAAAGAGGTGGCAGGTGGTTGCTAGGCTATTGTAGTCTAAAGAGGTTGTAGGTGGTTGCTATCATACATTATTTAGTTGTTATAAAAGATGTAGGGGGTTGCTAGGGTATCGTAATTAGTTGTTAGAGAGGCTGTAGGTGGTTGCTAGGCTATTGTGGTTTTAAAGCGAGGTCATAATTGGTTGCTAGGATGTAGTAGTTAATTGTTAAGGAGGTTGTAGGTGGTTGCCCGGGTATTGTACTTTTAAGAGAGGTTGTAGGTGGTTGCTAGGATGTAGTATTTAATTGTTAGAGAGGTTGTAGGTGGTTGCTAAGATATAGTATTTAGTTATTAGAAAGGTTGTAGGTGGTTGCTAGGGTGTAGTATGTAGTTGTTAGGGTGGTTGTAGGTGGTTGCTAGGCTATTGTAGTTTTAAGAGGTTGTAGGTGGATGCTAGATACATTATTTAGTTGTTAGAAAGGTGGTAGGTGGTTGCTATGGATTTTAAAAAAGGTTATAGGTGGTTGCTAGGGTATAGTAGTTAGTTGTTTGGAAGGTTGTAGGTGGTTGCCAGGGTATTGTACTTTGTTTTAAGAGACCTTGTAAGTGGTTGCTTGGCTGTATTATTTAGTTCTATAGTTTAGTTTATTATTTATTATTTAGTAGAGGTTATAGGTGGTTACTATGGCACGTTATTTAGTTGGTATAGAGGTTGTATGGTGTTGCTACGCTATTGTATTTTTAAGAGAGGTTGAAGGTGTTTACAAGAGTATAGTAGTTAGTTGGTAGGGAGGTTGAAGGTAGTTGCTAGGGTATTGTAGTTAGATATTAGGAGGTTGTAGGTGGTTGTCAGGGTAATGTAGTTTTGAGAGAGGTTGTAGGTGGTTGCTAGAGTGTATTATTTAGTTGTTATAAAGGTTGTATGGGGTTGCTAGGCTATTGTATTTTTAAGAGAGGTTGTAAGAGGTTGCTAGAGTATGGTTGTTAGCTGTTAGGGAGGTTGAAAGTGGTTGTTAGGGTTCTGTAGTTTTAAGTGAGGTCATAGGTGGTTGCTAGGGTATAGTAGTTAGTTGTTAAGGAGGTTGTAGGTGTTTGCCAGGATATTTAGTTGTTAGATGGGTTGTAGGGGGTTGCTATGATATATTATTTAGTTTTTATAGAGGTTTTAGGGGGTTGCTAGGGTATCATAGCTAGTTAAAGAGGGTGTATCTGGTTGCTAGGGTATTGTAGTTTTAAGAGAGGTTGTATGGGGTTGCTATGGTATATTATTTAGTTGTTAAAGAGGTTGTAGTGGGGTTGCTAGGCTATTGCAGTTTTAAGAGAAGTTGTTGGTGGTTACAAGGGAATGATAGTTAGGGAGGTTATAGGTGGTTGCTAGGGTATAGTAGTAAATTGTTGTAGAGATTGTAGGTGGTTGCTAGGGTATAGTAGTTAATTGTTGGAGAGGATGTAGGTGGTTACTAGGATACAGTATTCAGTTGAGATTGAATTTAGGTGGTTGCTAGGGTTTAGCAGTTAGAGAGGTTGTAGGTGGTTGCTAGGATACATTAATAATTGGAAAGGTTGTAGGTGGTTGCTAGGGTCTAGTAGTGAGTTGTTGGAGGGTGCAATTTCATGCCACAGGAAGTGGGTGTGTTTAAGTTCATATTTACAACACTATCTCCCTATGCTAATGAGGGAGAGACCATCACTAGTGGACATACACAAAGAGAGAATGTCAATCAAAGTGTTTCTGCAGACAACAAATAAATTTTTACTATTAGAAACTGATTATGTACACAGACAGTTGCTAATTGTGTTTTAAACCATTCTAAAAGTGAGTTTTGCATAATAGGTGCCCTTTAAAGTCTGACAAACATGCAATAAAAAATCAGTGAGGGGACAGACACTTGTCACACCACTGTATACAAGAATGTCTCAGCAAATCCTAGAGGGTCTGAGTAATTTAGTGAAGTGCTGTGTTGAGCTCTTGATGTCTGTCTGACTCTGCATATAATAAGATCTCTCACCTCCACAGGCGTCTGTACTGATCTGATGAGTGCATGAAGGATGCTGGGGCTGGAGCGGGAACATGTGTAGTGTTCACTATAACCACAGCCTGGCGGCCATGAGCGGCAGTGACATCATGGCTTATTCCCTGAGCCTGGAGCAGAAGACGGCGTTTGCGTTTGTGGGGATGCTGCTGGTGTTTCTGGGTCTGTTGATCGTCAGGTGTTTTAGGATCCTGCTGGACCCTTACAGCAGCATGCCTTCATCCAGCTGGGGTGACGGACTGGAGGGTTTGGAGAAAGGGACGTTTGAATATGCACTTACCTGAGAAACACCTTCCCAATCTCTGCCCTAGACCACATAGAGCCTCTGCACCATGCGGGAGCGTCCACACGGGATGCACTGAGCAAGGATGCATACTGTTAAACATGAAAGATGCAATTGCCAAAGATGTCAGCTGGATGCATGCACACACGCTGACCCAACAATTGCAGAAGTTAGCAAGAACGTGTCCTTGCGTGAACGCCCCCCAATTGGTGTTGAGAATCCATCCAATGACACGCTGTGATCACTGACGCATGATCTGCTGTTATGACATCGAAGTTGGAGGGAAAGTGCTTTAGTTTCACGATTGGCTGCTTTTTGGATTATGATGTCACACCGATAAGCCAATGGGCATCTCAGGGAAGAAAGGAGAAAGACATGGACCTAGAATGCTATGGTAATTCATAGTAACCACGGTAGTGCTTTGAACCATACTCTGGTGAAGTCCTTGAATTAATCGGTTGTGGTGATTCTATAGCTGCTATGGCAACACAATAACTACAGTGATTGATCTAAGGTCGTAATTCTATATTTGCTATGGTAACACAACAACTACAGCAATTGATCTGTTGTGGTGATTCTACAGTTGCTATGGTAACGGAACAACTACAGTAATTGATCTGTAGTGATGATTTTGTAGTTGCTATGGTAGCAAAAAAACTACAGCAATTGATCTGTTGTGGTGGTTCTATAGTTGCTATGGTAACACATCAACTATAGTAATTGATCTGTTGTGGTGATTCTACAGTTGCTATGGCAACACAACAACTATAGTAATTGATCTGTTGGGGTGATTCTACAGTTGCTATGGTAACACAACAACTACAACAGGTCAATTGTTGTACTATAGAATCCCCGCAATATATCAATTACTGTAATTGCTATAACAATAGAATTACTACAACAACTACAGCAATTGATCTGTTGTGGTAATTCAACTCTAGCAATTGATCTGTTGTTGTGATTCTATAGTTGCTATGGTAACACAACATCCTAGTAATTTTTTGGTTGTAGTAATTCTAGAGTTGCTATGGTTACACAATAGCTACAACAATTGATCTGTTAAAGTAATCATTTAGTTGCTATGGTAACAACAACTCTACCAATCGATCTGTCATGGTGATTCTATAGTTGCTATGGTAACACAACAAAGTAGTAATTCTAGAGTTGCTACGGTAACACAACAACAACAGTAATTGATCTATTGTAGTAATTCCATAGTTGCTATGGAAACACAACAACTACAGTAACACAAACCAATGACCCAATACTGTAGTTTTCTGCAACTATAGGGTACATTATACTACAATACACCACCGTTTACAGTAGTAAACACTGAATATACTACAGTATTCACTACAGTTTATCAGTACTCTATAGTTAATACTACAGTACTGGAGCATTCATTAACTAAAAGTCATAAACGCTGCAATACATTCAGTATAATACTCTTCACTATAGTATGGTTCAAAGCACCACAGTCAGGATGTAAACAGGGTATTTTTGCCCTTTCAATCATTCTGTCCGTCACCTCATTTAGAACTGAAGTATAAATGAATCGCATCTGGTCGGTCAGGCATCGGGACGCTTGCGTAGAGTATGTTTCTGACTGACTCTCTTGTTTACTGTGAGCTAAAATAACCTGCTGTTATTTGAAGTCTGATGCTGTGAAGCTCTCTGTAGACCCGTGTCTGTTTATCTGCTGGATTGGGTTTTACTCTGGCGAATATCTGCAACCGCTGTCTCTTCACTTTACTGCCTACCAGAACATCCGCACACCGACAGAGCAGCGCAGAGACTTTAGGGAGTGAAGACTGTTGAATGTCACGTCTGAGTTTGTGACACGTCCTGCCAGCACTGTGTGTGTGTGTGTGTGTGTGTGTTTGTTTGCGTGACAGAGGAAGGGTGTGTCGCCATGACAACAGCAGAAAGATGCGAGTTGATGCACCAATGAAAGCGTAGCTCATCTCCAGTGTTCTAGTGCTGTGAATCTGCCTTACTGTTATTCGGACTGGATTTCTGTGCCTTCATTTAGTAACGGTAGTGTATCTCTCACAGAACAATCTGTGTGTGTGTGTGTGTGTGTGTGTGTGTGTGCGTGTGTGTGTGTGTGTGTGTGTGTGTGTGGGAAGTCCCTCACTGTGATGGTCAGTGTTCATCTGCTGGAATAAAACAATTGTGGACCTCTTCCTTTTGCTGTGGGTTCATTTACTGAAATCTCACTAATTATCATTCACTCATTTTAGTGCTGTTCAGTGCTAATGTTTGCATTTAATTCAAAACTTAATTATGGTTAATAACATCCAAAATAAAAGTTAGAATTAAACACAGTACACTTAAACTAAGCATGTGTACTGGGTATATTTATTATGTATACACTCACCGGCCACTTTATTAGGTACACCTGTCCAACTGCTCGTTAACGCAAATGTTAGGAAGGGCATTGGCTGTGTAAAACATATGCTGGATAAGTTGGAGGTTCATTCCACTGTGGTGACCCCAGATTAATAAAGGGACTAAGCTGAAAAGAAAATGAATGTATGAATGAATGAGTTGGCGGTTCATTCCGCTGTGGTAACCCCAGATTAATAAAGGGGCTAAGCTGAAATTCTGCACAGTAATTTAATGTTTGATGAAGTTAAAATGCTTTCAGTTCTTGCTGTCAGATTAACTCCATAAAATAAGATCTCTTACCTTCTGTATTGACTGATTATTTATACCTCATGTGTGTTTGTTATACTGCACTGCAGAATAAAATCAATATGCTTAAACTGCTCTTTCACTCCTGTTACAATCACTTCAAAACTTCTCCGCTCCGAAATTTCTCCGCTCATATTACATCACACTATTCATTCATTTTCCTTTGGCTTAGTCTCTATTTTAGAGGTTGCCATTGTGGAATAAACCGCCAACTAAAACTCCACACAGAAACACCAACTGACCCAGCCGAGACTCAAACCAGAGACCTTCTTGCTGTGAAGCCATTCACCGTGCCAACTTATATCACACTATATTTGTCAAATATATCTGATCGTTATCTGAAAACAAAACATAGTTTGACCTTTGACCCGTATGCTGCATATCTGTACTAGCAGACAAAACAAATATAACAGCTGTGAGTAGTAAATGCTGAGCAAATGAGTCCTCATTGTGTTCAGGTCATTGTTTTATGCAGAGGCGTCTCTCTATGATCTTACACATAGTAATGTAATCCTGGTTAACTTTTAACTAAACGATTACAGCAACGATATCAGATCAACACACACAAACTGTGATGTCTGTAAATCCCCCACAATCCACTGCACACTCATATATTCACACCTGAAACAGGAATATGGACATTTTTATGATGTTTTCCCTCAGATATGCGTCGTGTATCGCAATAAAATGGTTGTGAATGATGTCTGCAGAGCAAACACTACTCATCAGGGCCAGTAGCTTGTGTGTGTCTCTCAGAAACATCATGTCTGAAAATAAAGACACGTCTCAGAGAATGTGTCCCCTTACAGCATCCGCATCACTCTCAGCCCGTAACCATGGCGACCAGAGTGTCTGTCTGTGTCCACCGGTTGTGTCTGAGAGCATGAGCGGCTGTTTATAATCCTACTGATGGCAAACTGCTACCAGACACTTGTGGCTGTGCGCGCACACACACACACACACACACACACACACACACATACAAATACAAACATGCATGCACAAACATACGCATGCATGCACAAACACATGAATGCATGCACAAATGTGCACATACACACACACGTAGACACACATACACATGCACACATGCACACATACACACACACACAAAAACACATGAACACTCTTTCAAAAAAACACGCAGGCACACACAAACACATGCATGCATGCACACATGTACACATACACACACACACATATATGTGCACACACACACACACATACAAACACATAAACACTGATTTAAAAACACGCACACACACACATAAAAACACACATGCATGCACAAATGCATACATACACACACATGCAGGCACACACACGTGAACACACACACACACACAAACACACATGCACAAATGCATACATACACACACACAGGTACACACATATAAACACACACACACACACACACACACACACACACACAAACACTCATTCAAAAACACACGCACACACATACAAACACAAACATGCATGCACAAATGCGCACATACACACACGCAGGCACACATACACACACACACACACACACAAACACAGACATGCATGCACAAATGGACACATACACACACACAGGCACACACACATGCACACACAAACATTCACAAACACACACAAAGACAAAAAAACATGCATGAATGCACATCCACACAAAATAAACTCACACACACACACACACACACACATACACAATCACACAGACAGACTGTATGTTCTCTCCCCCACCCTCATAGCACTGCTATACTTGTGGAGACATTTGGCCACCACAGCTTAAAAATACAGAGCGCACACACACACACACACACACACACACACACACACACACACACACACACTGATGGAGTCCTGAGTCTCCCTGATAACATTATGTCTTTCACCCGAGGCTCGCCGGGGGATTCTTGAAGGGCAGAAAAAGCAAAACAGTCAATCGAAGAAAAGAGAGAGTCAGACCTGCTCAACATCACGTGACCAGCCTCAAATCACATCCAGAGGACTCAGAATGCAGCTCTGCTCAATGCCAGAAGTCAGATGGACACGCCCACATCCCCATCAGCCAATAAGAGAACAGCATTACAATCTGCTCAATGCCAGAGGTCAGACGGACACACCCACATCCCATTTAGCCAATCAGAAAACAGCATTACAGCTCTGTTCACAGTCAGAGGTCAGATGGCCACACCCACATCCACATCAGCCAATCAGAAAACAGTATGACATGACAATGTCAGAGGTCAGACAGTCACATCCCCGCCTACATCCTCATCAGCCAATCAGAAAACAACATGACATGTAAAAGTCAGATGGCCACACCTACATCCCCATTAGCTAATTAGAGAACAGCATGACATGTCAATGTCAGAGGTCCCACGAACACGCCCACATCCCTATAAGCCAATCAGAAAACAGCATGATTTGTCAATGTCAGAAGATAGACGAACACACCCACATCCCCTTCAGCCAATCAGAGAACAGCCTGACATGTAAATGTTATTGGTTAGATGAACACACCCACATCCCCATCAGCCAATCAGAGAACAGCATGACATGTCAATGTCAGAGGTCAGAAATCTATGCCCACATCCCCTTCAGCCAATCAGAATACTGCATGACATGTATGTTATTGGTTAGATTAACACGCCCACATCCCCATCAGCCAATCAGAGAACAACATGACATGTCAATGTCAGAGGTCATATGAACACGCCCACATCCCCGTCAGCCAATCAGAGAACATCATGACCCAGCACTCTCCCGGTGACTTTCCCTATTAACGGCAGTGATGCGAAACTCCTCAAGGTCGATCTGCCGGTAATAAGGAAGTGTTTGTGTAATGTGTCAGAGAAGCCCAGAGCAAAAAGCCCTAACCGCTGGTGTTACATTAACAGAGAAACACTTCACATGACCAACATCACACCTCAACGCCACACGTCTGCACAGAACAACTCCAAAAACACCGCTCAGTTCACAGCTACACACTATCTGCTGTTCAGAAAACTCTCACTGTAATGATGCTCACTTCAAGAGACAGAACACCCAAAACATCAACATCCTGACTTCATCCTGACTTGTTTCTTTCTTCTGCTGAACACAAAGGAAGATTTAACACTTTTATTTGCGTGCTGTTTTATTTATGTACATTAATGTTGCTCTTTAGAAAAAACAATTTTATTTGATACTCATTTAAAGAGACAGTACCCCAAAAAACTAAAGAACACTAGGAAAAACATCCATTGACTTCCATAGTATTTTTAATTATTCCTAATGGGGATGACAATAGCTACCAGTCACTTTTATGTGCATGTTGTTTTATTTTTGAGCATTAATTTCATGGTTCAGAAAGAATCTCACTGTTTTAAAACTCATTTAAAGAGACAGTACACACAAACAATGAAAATTCTGTCATCATTTAAGTTGTTTCTTTCTTCTGTTGAACACAAAAGAAGATATACCACTTTTAATTGGATCTTATTTTAATTGTGTGCATTAATTTTGTTTTACTAAAAAAAACTCTCTTTTGATACTCATTTAAAGAGACAGTACACTAAAAATCTCTGAGGAACACTGGTAAAAAAAATCCATTGACTTTCATAGCATTTTTAATTATTCCTACTATGAATGACAATAACTACAGTTGCTTTTATTTGTATGTCATGTTATTTTTGTACATTAATTTCACAGTTCAGAAAAAATCTCACTGTTTTAAAACTCATTTAAAGAGAAAAAAAGGATATTCTGCCATCATTTAAGTTGCTTTCAAACTTGTTTCTTTCTTCTGCTGAACACAAAGGAGGATATACCACTTTAATTTGCATGCTGTTTTGTTTATGTACATTAATGTTGCTCTTTAGAAATAATATCACTTTTGATACTCATTTAAAGAGACAGTACACCAAAAAAAAAAAAAAAAAACTCAGAAAAACACTGTGAAAAATCATCTATTGACTTCTATATTAATTTTAATTATTCCTAATGGGGATGAAAATAGCTACCAGCTACTAGTGTGCCTGTCAGACATTTCACACTGGATGAAAGATCATCATCTTCAGCTTAACCTCACGAAATGGAAATGCTTGTTTCTGCCAACTCGACTCTACACCATAACTGTTCAATCCAGATGGATGGGGCAACCATTACTGCATCCAAAACTGTGAAAAGCCTTGGAGTAACAATTGATGACCAACTAAACTTCTCTGACCACATCTCTAGAACTGCTCGATCGTGCAGATTCGCACTCTATAACATCAGAAAGATCCGACCCTTCCTATCTGAACATGCAGCTCAACTCCTTGTTCAAGCTCTTGTTCTCTCCAAACTGGATTACTGCAACTCTCTACTAGCCGGGCTTCCAGCTAACTCTATCAAACCTCTTCATCTGCTTCAGAACGCAGCAGCACGAGTGGTCTTTAATGAAGCTAAAAGAGCACATGTCACTCCGCTGCTCATCCGTTTGCACTGGCTGCCAGTTGCTGCTCGCATCAAATTCAAAGCTCTGATGTTTGCTTACAAAGCGACTTCTGGCTTTGCTCCTTCTTATCTGCTCTCACTTCTGCAGATGTATGTGCCCTCCAGAAACTTGCGTTCTGTGAATGAACGTCGCCTCGTGGTTCCATCCCAAAGAGGGAAGAAATCACTTTCCCGAACGCTCACGCTCAATCTGCCCAGTTGGTGGAATGAACTCCCTAACTGCATCAGAACGGCAGAGTTCTGGAAAAACATCCATTGACTTCCATTGTATTTTCATTTACTCCTACTATGGATGGCAATAGCTACCAGTTACTTTTATTTGCATGTCATTTTATTTTTGTACATTAATCTCACTGTTTCACTCATTTAAAGAGACAGTACACACGAAAAATTTAAATTCTGACATCATTTAAGTTGCTTACAAACTTGTTTCTTTCTTCTGTTGAACACAAAGAAGGATATACCACTTTTAATTGCAAGTTATTTTATTTTTGAATCCCACTTTATATCGGATATCACTCAGCCAGTGGAGATTGCTGATTTTTAAAGAAAACAGACCTTAAACGTGCCAATTTTGCAATGGCATATAGTTCACCAGAAGAGCTGGACCCATCGACGAATTTAAAGTGTTTTAGCATACTTCGACATATACCCTATACCTACCAGTCATATTTATTTGCATGTTGTTTTATTTTTGTACATTAATTTTACTGTTCAGAAATAAATGACTGTTTTGAGGTTCTCTTAAAGAGGCAGTACACCAAACAAATGAATATTCTGACATCATTTAAGTTGCTTTCAAACACAAAAGAAGGTTTACCACCTTTTATTTGCAAGTTATTTAATTTTTGTACATTACAATTAACCTTACTCTGTTGATATTCACTTAAAGAGACAGTACACCGCCAAAACTCATCATTTACCCTCGTTTCAAACACACAAAGACTAGAAAAATGCTGCAAAAAAACAGCCATTGGGTATTTTTTAATTTTCAGCATTTCTCAAATTATCTTCTTTTGTGTTCAACAGAAAAACAAAAGTCATAAATATTTGCCAGCACTTCATATTGATTAAACAGCAAATGTATTTTCATTTTTCTGTGTGTGTGTGTGTGTGTGTGTATGTGTGTGTGTGTGTGGACTGTCCCTTTAAATATGTGTGAGACTACACTAGCGCTCAGAATAAAACACTCATAAAACTCATAAAAGCAGGTAAAGCATCTCACCGGAGTTAGCTCTCAGGGTCTGTATCTGCTGTTAATTTTTAAGCAAATCACCTTTGATGGAGGCAGGACATTTTCCTCCCCCCCCATCACAACAGCACACGACGGACCAATCAGCATCCAGGTGTGAACTCCTATATAAACCAACATGCAGTAACAAAAAAGCAAAGCCAGCCTTCTGTAAAGCTTTACAAGTCAAACAAATAAAGCCTCCAGATGGAGAATCCAGGCTTCCAGACGTCCAAAGATGACCCTCCACAGTATGAAGAGACGTCTTTCTGCACGAACGGTTTCGGGAACGGGGAACGCAGAGCCATACGCTCGTCTGTGGTCAGTGCTTTTGGCCACGACACTTTGGACCGCGTGCCAAACCCTGATTTTTACCGGAACGCAGCGAGCATCAGCGGACACAGAGCCGTCAGACCGTCCCTACACGAGCTGCATGACGTCTTCCAGAAAGTGAGTCAATTTGGAGAAATCAGAACTTTTCTTAATCAGTTTGACGGTCAATGTTGGTGTCAGAAATTTAAAGTGACAGTACACCCCCAAAACAGGGTGATTCTACCACTCTGGGCTGATTTAGAGTCGTAATTTGGCCACAGCTTTCTCTGTGTTTCAGCAAATGCAATGATTCATAGTGCTAAAGCTTATATTGACTCATATTTTGGGAAAATACTTTGAAAATTATCAAACTCAACAATACATTGTGAGTAAATTGACTTTCCTTTGGTCATGGTGCTGTTTTTGCTCCATTGACTTCCATCATAGTCACATTTTGATTGCAAAGACATGACAGCAGATAATCATCATTTAAATCAGGGGTGTTCAAACTCAGTCCTGGAGGGCCGGTGTCCTGCATATTTTAGCTCCAGCTTGCCTCAACACACCTGCATGGATGCTTCAAGAAAGCCTAGTGAGAGCTTGATAAGCTAGCCCACGTGTGTCTGATTGGGGTTGGAACTAAACTTTGCAGGACACCGGCCCTCCAGGACCAACTTTGGGCAACCCTGATTTAAAGAGACAGTACACCCCAAAACCAAAAAATAGCTCCCATTTGATGTGCTGTTGGGTCATTTTCATCCTCCCGGGTGATTTCGAGTCTTAATTTGGCCACAGCTTTCTCTGTGCTTCAGCAAATACAATGACTTTTGGTGATGAATCTTATTTTAACACATGTTTTGGGAAAATACTTTCACAATTGTCAAACTCAACAATACATTGTGAGTAATTTGACTTTCCTTTGGTCATGGTGCTGTTTTTGCTCCATTGACTTCCATCATAGTCACATTTTGATTGCAAAGACATGACAGCAGACAATCCTCATTTAAAGCAGGGGTGTCAAAACTCAGTCCTGGAGGGCCGGTGTCCTGCATATTTTAGCTCCAGCTTGCCTCAACACACCTGCATGGATGCTTCAAGAAAGCCTAGTGAGAGCTTGATTAGCTAGCCCAGGTGTGTCTGATTGACAAGTGTATTGATCAAACTCAACAATACATTGTGAGTAATTTGACTTTTCTTTGGTCATGGTGCTGTTTTTGCTCCATTGCCTTCCATCATAGTCACATTTTTAATTGCAAGGCCATGACAGCATATAATCATCATTTAAAGTGACAGTACACCCAAAAAATATAGGTCTCACTTTACGTGCATTTTCATCCTCTCTGGTGATTTTGGGTCTTAATTTGGCCACAACTATCTTGGTGTTTCAGCCAATGCAACGATTCATGGTGATAAATCTTATTTTCACTCATATTTTGGGAAAATAATAAAAAAAACATTCAAATTCAACAATGCATAGTGAGTATTTTGGCTTTCCTTTGGATATGATGGCTGCTTTTGCTCCATTGACTTCTATTATAATCACTTTTTTTGACTGCAAGGCCATGACCGCATATAATCATCATTTAAAGTGGCAGTACATCCCAAAAAAGGTCCTCACACATTCTGTTTCTGAAACATTCTGTGTTTCAGCAAATGCAATGATTTTTTTGACACATGTTTTGGTAAGAGCTTTGAAACTGTTCAACTCAATAATACACACTGAGTAAATTTACTACACTTTCTTTAGGTTTGTGACTGTTTTTGCTCCATGGACTTCATTATAATCCCATTTTTTTGACAGCAGATACTCATCATTTAAAGTGAACCCCACCGTAGGGTTAGTGTTAGTACACCTCAAAAAAGGTCCTATTTTATGTGCTGTTGGGTCTTTTTTTCCTCTCAGGTGATTTTGGTCACATAGGGTGAAGCAGTGGCGCAGTAGGTAGTGCTGTTGCCTTACAGCAAGAAGGTTGCTAGGTCGCTGGTTCGAGCCTCGGCTCAGTTGGTGTTTCTGTGTGGAGTTACTGTGCCACTGCCTCTCCGCTAAAATGATTCAAAAGACTAAAATATGACTAAAACTATCATAAGAAAAAGACTAAAACTAATTGTAAAACAGGACAGAAAGAAATAATAATAGGATGACCTGAATGTTCTAAACCAGGTATGTACAAACTCAGTCCTGGAGGGCAGGTGTCCTGCAAAGATTAGTTCCAACCTCAATCAGACACACCTGGGCTAGCTAATCCAGCTCTTACTAGGCTTTCTAGAAACATCCTTGCAGGTGTGTTGAGGCAAGCTGGAGCAAAAATCTGCAGGACCGAGTTTGGACACCTCTGTTCTAAACCTTCTTCAATCATCAACTTACTGAGAACGTTTCGGAAACATTCTTAGAATATTAATATAATGTTGGTGCAATGTTCTAATAACGTTTTAAATAAACAAATGTTGCTGTCAAATTTAACACTGACGGTTTAAACATTTAAAGAACAGTAAATTAATATAGTTCAATCATTTATTCATTTTCTTTTTTGGCTTTGTCCCTTTATTAATTAGGGGTTGCCACAGCGAAATGAACTGCCAACTACTCCAGCACATGTTTTACGCAGCGGATGCCCTTCCAGCTGCAACCCAGTACTGGGAAAATAAATATAGTTATATAACCTAATGGGAATGTTAAGGAAAAATCTTTAGAACTTACAATAATTAGCTTAAATCCATTCACCATAACAGATATGTTATTTTAAAAGAAAAAAAAGACTCCTATGCACAGTTTAAACCCAGTAGTGTGTGTGTGTGTGTGTGTGTGTGTGTGTGTGTGAGCAGTGTGTGAGTATCTCCAGCAGCCTCTAATGCTCAACATGAGTTAATTGTGTTTATTATAATCAGACTTGATGAATGAAACACTTTGATTGTCATTCTCCCTTTGTACGTGGCATCAAGCCCCGCCCACTAGTGCCCATCATCTCTCCATCTCATTAGCATGTCCAGCAGGCCTGAGTGAGAAGCAGCCGTCTGTCCATTAGCCATTAGAGTGTTTGAGCTGCTGAAGATGATGTCAGCATAGACTAAGAGGATTATAGATGTGCAGTTCTAGATGAACAGAGACAGGAGCGACAGAGACTGACATCATGGTGACGGACAGCCATCTGTAGCTCCGCCCTCTTCTTAAAAGAGCACAATCTCATTTGCATTTAAAGCGACAGTCACCAAAACACCACAATTAGGACCAAAGCCTGAAAGGGTCAGTTTCAGAGAGCTGGAGAACATCATCTGTGTGCTGTTCTCAGCTCAAACAAACACACACACACACACACCCTAGACACTACACTAAAAAGGGGCAGAATAGGTCTCCTTTAACATAACTCAATCATAATTGCGGGTGTACAGACGACAGCAGTTTGTGGAGCAGATCTGAAGCTAACAGCACCCGCAGATCAATAGCCAGACTAATGAGAAAGCACTCGGTTTATGAGTAACGATCTCCTGCGGCGAGTGTATTGATCTGCTGGCCATAAACACAGTAATTAATGCAAACAAGGGCTAAAAAGTTTGCGCTGATCCAGAAAGCACCCATTCACGCAGTTCTGACGCCCGACTCGAGAAACTTATTCTGCAGAGCATTTCCAAGGAAAAGTCTAGAAGGGATACAGCTGAGGATACTCACACCAATACAGCATCATTTTTGTGACACTGTACAATAATTAATATTTTAACATGACTGTGAGGGTTGGGTTTAGGGTTGAGATAGAGGTAGACTTCAATAAAACACAATTTAATGAGCAACTATGTATTGTAGAATAATATAACCTAGTTGTAGAAAACTACAGTACTGGGTCATTTGTTTATATTACTGTAGTTGTTGTGTTGTTGTGTTATAGCAACTATAGAATCACTACAACAGATCAATTACTATAGTTTTTGTGTTACCATAGCAACTATAGAATCACCACAATGGATCAATTACTATAGTTGTTACCATAGCAACTGTAGAATCACCACAACAGATCAATTACTATAGTTCTTGTGTTACCATAGGAACTATATAATCATCACAACAGATCAATTACTACAATTCTTATTAACATAGCAACTGAAGAATCATCACAACAGATCAATTACTATAGTTGTGTTACCATAGCAACTGTAGAATCCCCACAATAGATGAATTTCTACAGTTCTTGTGTTACCATAGCAACTATACAATCACCACAAAATATCAATTACTACAATTCTTGTTACCATAGAAACTGTAGAATTGTCACAACAAATCAGTTACTATAGTTGTGTTACCATAGCAACAGTAGAATCCCCACAATAGATCAATTTCTACAGTTTTTGTGTTACCATGGCAACTATAAAATCATCACAACAGATCAGTTACTACAGTTCTTGAGTTACCATAGCAACTACAGAATCACCACAACAAAACAATTACAATTCTTGTGTTACCATAGCAACTATAGGATCACCACAACACATCAATTTCGACAGCTGTTACCATAGCAACTGTAGATTCACCACAACAGATCAGTTACTAAAGTTTTTGTAATACCATCGAAACTGTAGAATCACCACAATGGATTAATTGGGGTACCTACTATAATAAACACTGCAGTATTTAGTAAAATGCCTAGATATTTGTGCATAAAGTCTAGCATGTGACTCACCCATAATGGTTTCATTTGTCATCAGAATGGAGGCCTTAACCTTCCCAGTCCGGTGGAGGACAGTGAGGGAGTGGACAGCTCCACGCTGGGCGATGTGGAGTCCGTCACCCCATTGGAGGAGAAGGACACTGGGGGTGTGGTCAAATTTGGCTGGATCAAAGGAGTTCTGGTGAGTTATTCATCATCACTACACGGCTCTGTGCAACACTTGATTGATCTCTGATTGGTCAGTCATCACGCTAAAAATGCTAGATTGATTTAAAGGTCTAAAGTATTTTAGATGTTAGTTTCAGTATGGTAGCTTTATCTATAATCTTGCGCCTCTAAAACACTGACACATGTAGCAGATATAAACCTGATATAAACATCTACAGTCTGTGGTTTGTCCCTTTCGCCTAAATAGATTGAGGATTTCTTTTGCTGCCACATCATACTTCAGTTTCTCATCAAATCTTCTGACCAATCAAATGCTCTCTAGTGTCTGACATGCCCCACCTTCTTCTTCTAATTGGCTGTTTATTTGACCTGCTTCAACTACTCTTACTGGCAGATGCTATTGGCTGATTTTTAAAAAGGGGGAGGAGTTATTAATGTCCCATCTTCATGTTTTTAGATAATTTCAAAATGCACATTTCAAGTCATCTCGAGGGACCTTTATACTCAATGCTGAGTCAAATATGGCCAGATCCTGGAGTTGGGTTAAAAAGTGTCATTTAAATGGAATTGAACATTGGCTATGTCTATATTTGGGTTACATCAACTCAGCACTTTTTGAATGTTACTATATATCCTTTTCTGTCTCTCCACTGCTCTTGGTTTTTTGGCAGCATCTTGCCTCTGAACACTGGGCTGTCATTACCCAACGCTGGGTCAAATATTGGACATCCCCAACAGTTGGGTTAAAAAATGTAATTGATTAGATTATTAGATTAGATTGTACATTACACATGTACAAGTACAAGACAAAGAAATGCAGTTAGGGTCTAACCAGGAGTTATAGAAATACTATGGTGATATTTACAGATGGATATACTATCAACATTATAAACAGGTTGAATACAAAAGAAGTCAGAATTTTACATTTCTTTTTCTTTTTTAAATATTTCCCAAATGATGTTTCTTCTGTAACAGAGGAAATGTTCACAGTATCTCTGATAATATTTTTCCTTCTGGAGAAAGTCTTATTTGTTTTATTTCGGCTAGAAGAAAAGCAGCTTTTAATTGTTTAAACACCATTTTAAGTACAATATTATTAGCTTCTTTAAGCTATATTTTTGTTTCGATAGTCTACAGAACAAACCATCATCATACAATAACTTGCCTGATTACTAGGGGTGTGAACCTACACTGGTCTCACAGTTCGCTTCAGTAACGATTATCATGCCATTGATTTGGTTCAATTCGACTTCTCAGTGCATTGACGAAGAGTTTTTCTCTTCGCAACACAATAATTATTTTATAAATTATAATCTATAAATATATTAATATTTATGTTAGATAAATTAATTTTATGCATTTCCATATATTCTATTTATATTCTTTTTAATTATGTATACTTTTAAAGGAACCCAAAGTTAAATGTGTGTGCGTCTTGATATAATCACATGCTCAACTGCAGTTTTCAATCAGTTAAATGGTTGGAATGATGTGCTGACAATGATTTGACTATATGATCAATAGGATTCTACCAAACACACTGTTTAGCCCAGTGATTAAAGACAATGCTTCATCATCTGTTTGTATGCCTGTAAACTGGACTTGAAGGACTGCCCTTTGAGCAACCAGAATGGAAGCTCTTGTGTTCCTTCTGTATTGTTCCCTTACTGCAAGAACATTACATCTTTCATAATGAATCTTCACGAGTCTTGGAATAATTTTTGATTCTGACAAATTGGCGAGCCAGCCAGGAGTCCAATATCTCTGCAGTGTTCCACGGATTGGAAAAGGCGCCGAAACTGAAAAATCCTCAACAGTCTTCGTTTTAAAAGGAGATTTGGGAATTTAGTGAGGTAAAACCAAGCTGAGGAGCACTGGAGAGTGAAGGACTTTGTGGCCTAAAAAGAGCCAAGACTCAGGTAAGAAACTAATTAATTATTTATTACAAAAATAAAAAAAACTGAAAAATAGAAAAAATAGAAACAGAGAAAAACATATATCTAGCAAACTAGGATTATTATATACGTCTTTTGAATGTTGAAGATGATTATTGATAAATTAGAGTTATGTTTTAAAGAAAATAGTTTCTGTTGGATTCATTATCGAATGACACAGGAAGATTTGAAGCTAGAATAAGGCTTGTTGTTTGATTGAAAATGTGAAAAATATAGAACAGTTCCAAAATCCTGTATCAAGATTAGATAGGAGACACTTGGGAGCGCGATAAGAGAGTTCAAAATCCAGGTCAGTACTGGTCAGGCCCGATGCTACGGGGGGGGGCAAAGGGGGTTATCACAGGTAATCCATAACAGACACAGTGGAGAACACTCGCACCTCAGGCACGCTCGTGTCTGGATCCACAAGTATCGCTTTAACAGCCGAGAGGAGAGGAAAAGTCACCCGACAAACACCCCAGCGGGTCACATGTCCAGAGTGAGAGAGAGAGTGAGAGAGAGAGAGAGAGAGAGAGAGAGAGAGAGAAAGAGAGAGAGAGAGAGAGAGAGAGATAGAGAGAGAGAGATAGAGAGAGATAGAGAGAGAGAGAGAGAGAGATGGAGTTTTACAGCATTTCTCTAGTAGTGTAATAGCGTCTCGTGTGCTGTGTCCCTATAGTGTCAGTGAAAGACTGTCCAACAAACTCACAGCTGAACTGTGCATAATTATCTACCTTTTATGTAGTAGGAGCATTTTATTTAAGCGGTTTTATTTATCGTGGTGCACCAAATAAACAATTAGTTTTGACACCCCTACTAATGACGCTAACCTGCCTAATTACTACTAGGGTAGTGAAGCCTTTACATGTCTCTTTAAGCTGTATAGAAGTGTCTTGAAGAATATCTAGTCTAATATTATTAACTGTCATCATGACAAAGATAAAATAAATCAGTTATTAGAGATGAGTTATTAATACTATTATGATCAGAAATGTGTTGCATTAATCTGCTCTCCGTTACACAGAACCTGGGGAAAAATAAAAAGGGGGTGAATAATTCTGTCTTCAACTGATATGTACAGGCTGCTATTAGAAATCGGAACAAATATGAACAAAATTACAAATGTACTTGTGCAGTTCAAGATGAATTAGTGCAACGATGAATTTTATTTGTGCAGATTTATTTATTTATTTTAATTGTGTAAGTAATAAATGAATAATGCAGTGTTTATGGCGTGTGTAAGTTATGAGTAGACCCACACTGAATATGCGAGCGCAGAATTCTGCAGATGTTTAGCCCATCATTAATTCTGTTTGTTTACTTGAGTAAATGTGTGTAAATCTATACTTATTCAGTTTTTAATTAATTACAGTAAAATTATTGACTAATATGAAAATGTTCATCTGATTTCTGTACAATGCAGTTTGTAAAGTCATATTTTCTGACATTTAGTAGATGTATTATATGAAACTTGCTTTGTTTACCAAATAAACTGGATCTAATTATATTTGCAATTTAAACATTAAATAAAAGTTAAAAGGTATTACTTTTTATTTTACATATTAAGGTTTTAGTTATAATACTCCCAACATAATTCAGCAGATTTTTAACAAAATTCCTCACAGAAATAGCAAAAAAACTTCCGCAGATTAAGTCTGGCCCGGGTTATGAGGAAAGCTTGGGGTCTATGAGGAGGGCGAGTATAAGAGTCAGTGGCGCCAGAGTGGGACGGATTAATTAAAGTATAATTGTTTAAAATGCTCGGTTAGACCATGTTTGAATCAACGCTGTGTAATAATCAGGATAATGTGCATCCAGAGAGTTGCTAGTGCAGAATAAAGCCTTCAGTCTTAGAATAAAGCCGGCCAGGTTCAGCTGCTGCACACGGCTAATGAAGCTTCTCTTACTCAGAGTTTTAGTCTTGTTTCTAGTCCAAATATCTACAGATACTTAAATCAAAAGGGAATTTTATAGACAAGCACAACATATTGTCTTGTTTTAGGAGTTAATGTTTGTTCCTTAAAGCAGGTAAAATATCAATAGGTAAGGAAAATAATCATGTGTCAAATGGAAAATCTGGAGTTTTTCCTTAAAACAAGCAAAATAATGAGCCAATAAGGGAAGGGAAATAATTCTGTCTTTCCTTTTGAGTTAAGACTATTTCGCTGACCACATTGTCAGATTATTTAGCTTGTTTTAAGGAAAAACTCTCTTTATTTTCACTCATTATTTCTGAAATCAAGACTATATGTTTTAATTGTCTAGAAAATGTTTCTTGATTGCAGAATCTGTAGATATTTGGACTGGAAACAAGAGAAAACCTCTCAGAAAGAGATATGAAATACCCCGCGGCTTTATGACGATGATGTGTTATTGAAATAAACGGGTGTTAGTCTGAGCATGTGTGTGTGTGTGTGTGTGTGTGTGTGTGTCTGCAGGTGCGCTGCATGCTGAATATCTGGGGTGTGATGCTCTTCATTCGGCTCTCCTGGGTGTTCGGACAAGCAGGAATCGGTGAGGAGTTTCTCACCCTGACCTTCACAAAACACACACACACACACACACACACACACACACACACACACACGCACACACGCACGCACGAACGCACACACGCACACACACACACACACACACACACACACACACACACACTCACAGCTGCTCATTAACATTTAGCATGGAAAACTCTACACACACTCACATACACGCAAACACACACACACACACACACACACACACACACACACACACACACACACACACACACACACACACACACCTCAAAATTGTAGCCCCTCTTGCAACAGTTGTCAGAGTGACCTTTTCAGTGAGACGCTCTTTAAAGGACATTTAAAGAATCTTTTTCCATGAATGTTAAAGAGTATTTAATTAAAGCCAATACAGGAACGTCTTAACTCAGAATGGGTCTTTCAGACGACTGGAGACTTCTTGGTTTAAGGGACAGTTCACTCAGAAAAAAATGTGCGATTCTCAACCAGTCTTCCCAAAACCACAGTACATCATTCAAAGATCATTCATTTTCCCTGGCCTTAGTCCCTTATTTATCAGAGTTCGCCACAGTAGAATGAACCGCCAACTATTCCAGCATATGTTTTACACAGTGGATGCCCTTCTAGCTGCAACCCAGTATTGGGAAACACCCATACACACTCATTCACACACACAAACTCATACACTACGGCCAGTGTAGTTGATCAGTTCCCCTATAGCGCATGTGTTTGGACTGTGGGGGAAACCGGAGCACCCCGAGGAAACCCACGCCAACACGAGGAGAACATGCAAACTCCACACAGCAACACCAAGTGACCCAGCCGAGACTCAAACCAGCGACCTTCTTGCTGTGAGGCCACAGTGCTAACCACTGAGCCACCATGCCAAAAGACAGTTGATCCTTGTGTTAACTTTGCATAATGTAAGTGCACACCTGGTTGATAATTAGACGTGTGTGTGTGTGTGTGTGTGTGTGTGTGTTTGGTCAGATCACTGAAGGTCACTGCTGGTGTTAATGGAGCGTATCTAATAGTTCTTCAGACGTTTATGTTTCTGTGAAAGTCTCCGAGCTTCAGAGAAGTTGAGTTTCAGTCCGACACCTCCAGCGCATTACAGCTCATCAGAAACTCACTGTACTTTATGAGCTGTGAGTGACTGCAGGCTTTTATTCCTCATTATAGCGCTGAGCAAACACACACACACACACACACACACACACACACACACACACACACACACACACACTCTCTCTCTGAAGTGTGCAGCTGGAGTGTTAATGTGCTGAGCGCTTCATTCTGCACAGGTTTGACTATCAGAGTGAGGAAAATGTCTGAATATAGACAAATCTAATTTTAGAAAACTGTTTATATTTGCAAAACATTTTACAGCATTCACTTTACAAAACCCGCCCAGTGGATTGTGGTGCTCATTTTGATTTGCTTTTCAGTCAACTGTGAGTTTGTGATGCGGTTTTCTCTTCGCACTTCACGCTTCTGCGCGTTTCACTTTGTGGCCCTGATTTGACAAGCAAGCAGAGTCAAGGGAACTTTCTGGAGTAAATCTAGTGCCGTATATATACACTTGCAATATAAAAGACAGTTTTGCAAATAAAAAATAATTGAGCAAAAATAAATAAATGCAAATCTCCAAAAATTTCAAGGCAAAAATAAAATTGAGAAATAAAAATTAAATTTGCAAACAAAAAAATATATAAAATGCAAATAAAAATCAAGCAGTGCAAAAGAACTCAAATATTTCAAATAGTAAAACAACTATATATAAAAACGATACAACTTGGGCGTTTACAGCAGGCCCGGACCTACTGGGCTGTAAGAGCACCTCGGTGATGCTGTGTCTCCAGGTGATGACGTCCCTTAAATGGAGGCAGGCCCAAGCCTGTCGTAAACCCCAAGTTCTATTGAATCTGCCCCCATGTCAAATCAGGGCCACAATGTGAAACCCACAGAAAAGTGCAAATTGAAAACAGCATCACAAACTCACGATTGACTGAAAGGTAAATCAAATTGAGCTTTGCAATTGACTGGACAAGTTTTGTAAAGGCAATAAAAAATGTTTTGCAAAGGTACATATATATATATATATATATATATATATATATATATATATATTTTAATTGCAAATATGTTTGCACTGCTTGATTATTATTTGCAGTTCTTTTTAGTTTGCAAATTAAATTTTATTTCTTAAAACTTAATTTTCGCTTAGCGATTTCTGGAGATTTGCATTTATTTATTCATTTTTGCTCAATACTTTATTTTTTTGTTTGCAAAACTTTCTTTTATTTTGCAAGCATATATGGCCCTATATTGACTCTATAGAATTAAGGCATATGCGACAAAACTTTCTCCTATTTTATAACTATATATGGCCCTAGATTGATTCCATAGTATTGAAAGAACAATTGCATAACGTGCACACTTCCACATTGACGAATAAGGTCAATAGCGCATGTGTTTGGACTGTGGGGGAAACCGGAGCACCCGGAGGAAACCCACACCAACACAGGGAGAACATGCAAACTCCACACAGAAACACCAACTGACCCAGCCGGGACTCAAACTAGTGACCTTCTTGCTGTGAGGCCACAGAGCGACACCACTGAGCCACCGTGCTGCTCTAAACTGCCCCTTTAAGTGATATATTTGTGATATGATGATAATAAATGTGTGTGTGTGTGTGTGTGTGTTTTTGTGACATATCAGGACACAAATCTGTATAATGACATGAGTATGACACAGGTATTACAAAAAAGAGGTAAAATATGGGGACATTGGTGACGTCCTCATTTCTCAAAATGCTTATAAATCCCACAGGATGAGTTTAATCAGAGAGTAAAGCTGCACACTGACTCCTGTGATGGTTGGGGTTAGGGGTGAGGGCAATACATTATACGGTTTGGACTGTATAAAATGAATGGAAGTCTATGTAATCTACCCACTTTTCACAAAAACAAACGTGTGTGTGTGTGTGTGTGTGTTTCAGGTTTGGGGATAGTGGTGGTGTTGTTGAGTATGGTTGTAACCAGCGTCACCTGTCTGTCCATGTCAGCGATCTGCACTAACGGAGTGGTGAGAGGAGGTAAAACACTGTAAATCAGACTCTAGCAGAGCTGTGAGCTTGACAAACCACCTGTAAAAACACACTCTCTCTCTCCATATGCACCAGACACTTTCCTACAACCACTCTCCATATCTCTACAAACACTGTGCATTTCTGAGTGGGCCTCACGCAGTTGAGTGGGCTTGACAAACCACCTGTAGAAAACACTATTCTCTCTCTCTCTCTCCATATGCTCTAGACACTTTCTTATAATCAGTCCATATCTCTAGAAAACAACACTGTGCCTAAATTATAAGTGTGCCTTATGCAGGTGAGTGCCTCATACGACCAGTGTAGTTGATCAGTTCCCCTATAGCGCATGTGTTTGGACTGTGGGGGAAACCGGAGCACCCGGAGGAAACCCACGCCAACACGGGGAGAACATGCAAACTCCACACAGAAACACCAACTGACCCAGCCGAGACTCAAACCAGTGACCTTCGTGTTGTGAGGCCACAGTGCTAACCCCTGAGCCACCGTGCCGCCTGTTCATGTTTATGATTGAGTTTATTAATGTAGCACCACTGTATGTCCACACATGTAATGACATTAAAGCTCAACTTATCTTGATTCTGGGCTGACAGGAGTGTGTTTGTGGTGCAGGAGGAGCGTATTACCTCATCTCCCGCAGTCTGGGTCCGGAGTTCGGCGGCTCCATTGGTCTGATCTTCGCCTTCGCCAATGCTGTGGCCGTGGCCATGTATGTTGTGGGATTCGCTGAAACTGTGGTGGAGCTTCTCAAGGTACAAACGTCTGAACGCACAAAATAAAATCTTAGTGCTATTTGGTCAGAGGGGAACATGTTGCACATAAAGATCCACATTTCACAGCCACATCACCCTGCAGCCCAAGACTGGTCCCTCACTGAAGCTAAGCAGGCCTGTGCTTGGTCAGTACCTGGATGGGAGACTACTTGGGAACACAAGGTTGCTGTTGGAAGTGGTGTTAGTGAGGCCAGCAGGGGGCGCTCAACCTGTGGTCTGCGTGAGTCCTAATGCCCTAGTGCAGTGGTTCTCAAACTTTTTTCATCAAGTACCACCTCAGAAAAAAATTGTCTCTCCAAGTACCACCAAAATGAGCAGTATTGAAAAACAGTAGCGTTGTTGGCTCAGTAAAACGGCTACAACTCTGCTCAGTTAAAAAACGTGGCAGATTACCTCAGAAATATAGGCTATATGTCATATATGGCATATTATATACATCATTTTTGATAAATTTTGAAATATATGTAGCATGTACATGACATATTTCATTCCTCCGCGTACCACTAGAAGGAAGCCCGCGTACCAAGTGGTACACGTACCACAGTTTGAGAACCACTGCCCTAGTGTAGTGAAGGAGACTCTATACTGTCAGTGGGCGCCGTCTTTCGGATGAGACGTTAAACTGAGGTTCTGACTCTCTGTGGTCATTAATAACCCCATGGCACTTCTGGTGAAAGAGCAGGGGTGTAGATCCGGTGTCCTGGCCAAAGTCCCTCAATTAGCCTTTACAATCATGGCCTCCCAATCATCCCCATCCACTGAATTGTCTCCATCACTGTCTCTCCACTCCACCTATAGCTGGTGTGTGGTGAAGCATGGTGCTGCTGTCCTGTGTCTGCCGGAGCATCATCCAAGTGGAGCTGCACACTGGTGGTGGTGTGGAGAGACCCCCCCCCCCCCCCCCCTCATGATTGTGAAGTACTTTGGGTGTATGGTTGTACACGATAAATGCACTATATAAATACACATTACATTACACATTTGGGATTTATCAAAGCCATTTGGGGTCTGTTGAAATGTTTAGATGTCTTTTATTCCAGCAGACCAACAATTAACAAACTTGTTTAACCATAAAAAGGCAAAACAACACATTGGAAAGTTGTGAAATGCAATGCAGACATGTGTATAGAACATTGTTATTGTTGATGTATGTATTGATTTTTAAAGGATGCATTACACTGCAAAAATGCCTTTCTTACTTCTGTTTTGTTTCAAGTTCAAATATCTAAAACTCTTAAATCAAGGAGAATTTTCTAGACTAGTAAAAATGTCTTGTTTTCAGAAATAATGAGTCCAAATGAAGAGAGTTTTCCCTCAAAACAAGCAAAATAATCTGACAATGGGGGAAGAAAAACAAACTAGTTTTCGTTTTGACAATATTATTTTGCGTACCCCATTGGCAGATCATTTGACCTGTTTTAAGGACAAACTCGTTTAATTTTGACTTTGTGAAAATACTTTTTTTTTCTTTTCTAGAAAATGCTTCTTGATTTAAGAGTTTGTAGATATTTGAACTAAAACAAGACAAAATCTCAATGTAAGAAAAGCATTTTGGGCACGCTTATACACAATTTAAAATGAATGAATAAATAATAACATAAAGTTCAATACACATCTGTACATTGTATTTCACAACTTTTCTTCTTTTGTCTTTTGATGGTTAAATAGGTTCGTTAATTGATCAATCAATCAATCAATCAATCAATCAATCAATCAATCAATCAATCAATCAATCAATCAATCTTTTTCTATAAAGCACTTTAAAATCACCTAAAGTGATCCCAAGTGCTGTACACAAGACTAAAACTCATCAGGACATAAACTACATAAAATAATCAAGCAAAATGTCAATGGGTGTCAAAGGCCAAAGAGACAGTAAAATGGGTTTGACGATCTCAAATGTGCATTTTAATGTGCAACAATTTCCCATCTGACCATGAAATGATTAATCAGATTATTTGTGCCAGTGTAAAACATCTTGGTACTTATATTTAGGACAGTAACGCCCTCATCGTGGATCCCACAAATGATATCCGGATCATCGGCTGCATCACGGTGGTGCTGCTGATGGGCATCACTGTGGCTGGGATGGAGTGGGAGGCAAAGGTAAACACAGGCATGCTGGGATTGAGTGTGTGACGGTAGCAGTGGGAGAGAAAACTGAATCGAATTCGCTATTCTGAATCGATTCTCAAACGTTCAGAATTGATTCTTTATTCAATTCAGATAGTGTAAGCTGGCGCGGGCGTGAGCTAGAAACAAAATAGTGAAAAGCATTTACATGCGCATGTGCATACACAGAAAAAAAAAAATCTTCTTGTTTCTAGTCCAAATATCCAGACATTTTTCAATCAAGAAGCATTTTCTAGACAAGCAAAACATATTGTCTTGTTTCCAGAAAAAAATATGTATAAATGAAGTAAGTTTTTCCCCTTAAATAAGCAAAATATCAATGGGGTAAGTGAAATAATCTTACGCCAAAAAGAAAAACAAGCTCATTTATCTGCTGCCTCTTCTGAAAGCTGGTGTAATGTGAGTAAAGGTGTAGTTTTCACAGTCAGGCTGTGATGATAATCTATAGTCACTGTAACTCATCTCTCCGCAGGCTCAGGTGGCTCTGCTGGTCATCCTGCTGGTGGCCATTGCTAATGTGTTTGTGGGAACAGTGATTCCCTCCACACAAGACAAACGCTCCAAAGGCTTCTTCAACTATCACGGTGAGGAACCACACACAGACACTTCTCAACTCAACGAGCAGCTTTTCATTAAAACAAGCTAAATAATCTGCCAATGGGGTAAGCTAAATAATCTCATTAGAGTAATAATCTCAACTATTTAATCATTATTTAACTATAAAACATTACAGCATTCATACCACAATTCTAGTTTTTTCCTGTTCGATATATTCAGTTGAAGTCAGAATTATTCGCCACCTTTGAATTTTTTTCCTCTAGTAAATATTTCCCAAATGGTGTTGAACATATTCAGGAAATGTTGACAGTATGTCTGATAATATTTGTTCTTCTGGAGAAAGTCTGATTTGTTTTATTTCAGCAAGAATAAAAGCAGTTTTTAATTGTTTAAACACCATTTTAAGCTCAATATTATTACCCCTTTTAAGCTTTATTTTTTCTTGATAGTCTCCAGAACAAACCATCATCATACAATAACTTGCCTAATTACCCCAACCTGCCTAATTACCCTAATTACCCTAGTGAAGCCTTTAAATGTGACTTTAAGCTGTATAGAAGTGTCTTGAAGAATATCTAGTCTAATATTGTCACATTCACCAGCGATCTCTAACCACCAGAGGTCGCTGGAAAACATTCTCACTCACAGAACTACAAATGTGCTTGTAAATGGACTTCAACTTCATACATGCTCTTCGCCCACACACCTGCTTCCTCATTTAGACTGATTGCACTCGAACCACCTGAGGATTGAAAAAGACTGATAACACACACTATTTAAGCCACACATTCACCCCTTCAGTTTGCAGAGTCGTGTTATCTGTACTAGTAACACTACAACGTGTTCTCCTTGTCTTGTTGTCCTGTTTATTGACCTTAGCCTTGTTTTGTCTTAGTCTGCCGCCTGCCTTACGACCTCCCGCCTGTTATAGGACTATGATTCTGGACTGTCTCAATATACCTGTTTACACCTGTATTGACCATTGCTTGCCTGACTACACTTAAACCTGTATTTGGATCCTACCTTCTGTTGTCAGTGTCACTCCATGGTGGTTACAAATATTATTTACTGTCATCATGACAAAAAGAAAATAAATCAGGTATTAGAGATGAGTTTCTAACACTATTATGATTAGAAATGTGTTGGAGAAATCTGCTCTGCATTACACAGAAATTGGGGACAAATAAACAGGGGGGCGAATAATTCAGGGGGCTAATAATTCTGACTTCAGGGGTCCGTTCTTCGTACGTGGATTACTCAGTTAGCTGGATTTGGATATTGACGATTTGACACGATCCTGGATCATTTCGTTCTTCAAAGCTAATCCGAGAGTTGTTGTCATAGCAACAGTTCTGCTAGGTCAAACTTGATCGGGAGCAGGTTCAATTCATATAAACAGGATTAGATCGGGTCAGTTCAAGCAAAGATAATACAGAAAGTATGTTCTGAATTCTGATATTTTCTTACAGTAGTGGTTATATACACTTGGGAAAATGGTACATATTTTTTAACTATATATATAAAGTTATAGTCATTAATACAATAAATAAAGTTATACATATTAATAAAACTTATGCAATCTGCACCATCGAAATGAAAGTACAAAGACTGCCACCTGCTGGTGCAAAGAGAAAACTTATTGATATGAACTTTTTAGATCGCTTTAGTACAAATTGTGTATAATAGAAATGCAGAATATGTGACTTTTTTTTTAAAGCAATAATACATTAATACAGTCATAAACATGTTTTGACAGTTAATATGAGGGTGATTTGATGCTTCACAAAAGTTGCAGACGCCTTTACCAATATGAAAATGCTTTTGTAAACAGCCAGTTATTCTTTACACCGATTAAAAAACGGCTACTATAATATAGAAAATCTTTTCTAAATGTAGAACTAAATACACTGATATGCATTGAAATACATGATGAATACACTTGTCTTGACAAATGAAAGTGTAAAGCAGCTCACAACAAATGTGGAAGGTTATTGCGTGTCATATTTCAGAAACCGTTTACTGCTAATTTGATGTAATTTTGCTCACATGGATAATTGAATATTAATCAGATGATGTCATTACGCTGATGTGCCGTCAGCCAATTATGGCATTGCTGATCATGATTTCGAGGATGGATAGATCTGTCCTTCACAACACACACAGATCTCAGATCAGTTTATCCAGACATTCTAATCTGATTCGCGAACTTGTTTGAAGAACCAAATTAGCCAGAGATCAGTTATCAAGATTAAAAGATCCAGGATCTGCCAAATCATCTTAGATCATTTAAGCGAGGTACGAAGAACGGATCCCAGCTGTATGGCATGCCCAATATAAATAAAGCTGATTTTAACAGGAATTTCCGCAACACTGTTACTTTCAGCGTCTCATTTAGGTTTATTAATTATATCGCTGAACTTTAGTAATAAATAGTTTTAAAATGCTGTGCTTCCCACCTGCTTTATTCAGCTGTATTGACTTTTGGCACTTCTAGAGCGCTGATGAGAAGATGACGGATGTTTACTGTAACGGAAACGAAATGGCCTTAAACACCCAGCAAGCACAAGACATCAACATGATGTCAGACTGACGTTGTACCCCAATGTTGTCGGGACGTTACATATTGTTTGCTATTTACTATGCTCTTCTACGTAAAGCTGCTTTCACACAATTTACATTGTAAAAGCGCTGTACAAATAAAGGTGAATTAAATTTAAATGAAAATCGGGTTGACATCAGAACTCAATGTCAGACCAATGTCAACGTCCAACCAAAAACCAACCAAGTATCAACGTCGAATGATGTCACAGCTTGAAGTTGTGTGGACGTTACCACCATGACGTCTATCAGATGTTGGATTTTGGTTAATACCTGAATGAATAAATATTGACGTCAATATGACGTTGGTTTAAGATGTTGGCTCGACATTGGATTTTGGTCACTTTTTAACAACCTAAAATCGACCAAATATTAACGTTATTTAACGTTGTTATTAGACATCAAAATAACGTTGTCTTTAGACGCTGGCTAGACATTGAATTTTGGTCGCTTGACATCACAGCCTAAATCTAACCTAATATTAATGTCTTATGATGTTGTGTGTCTGCTGGACAATAACTACATGCACTACAGAATGTTACGTTTACACACACACACAAACTACATGTAAATTCATCAACTTTATACAACGTAATACTCACCACTCACTACTCACGAATATGAGTATGCTTTTTCAGTGCCACTGCTGATAATCTAAGGAGAATTAGTTGCAATGTAACTTAAATTCAACAAACAGACCATCAAAATAAAGTGTGACCCTATATTCATACAAACGATTACTTTATAGCACAAACTGAATCAGAAGTCACGCCACTGTCATCTCTGTCTACAACAGAATCCATTGCAAAGGAGAACTTCATACCGGACTTCCGGGACGGAGAGACCTTCTTCTCTGTTTTCGCCATCTTCTTCCCTGCGGCCACTGGGATCCTGGCTGGAGCCAACATCTCTGGAGATCTGAGGGTGAGAGCGAGTGTGTGATGCAGTAATAATCTGACATGACTGCAGCTAAATCATCATCTTCCCGTCTCTGGTTCTCCAGGATCCTCAAGGAGCTCTGCCTAAAGGGACTCTGCTGGCCATCTTCATCACCGGGGTCACCTACCTGGGCATCGCACTGGTCGTCTGTAAGTCCTGAACACACACACTCAATGGGAATAGCAGGAGATGGAAGCGCAATAAACTGTGGGGGAGGCGTCACGGTGGCACAGTGGGTAGCACAATCGCCTCACAGCAAGAATATCACTAGTTCGAGCCTTAGCTGGGTCAGTTGGTGTTTTTCTGTGGAGTTTGCATTTTCTCCCCATGTTGGCGTGGGTTTCCTCCGGGTGCTCCGGTTTCCCCCACAGTCCAAACACATGCGCTATAGGGGAACTGATCAACTAAATGGCAGTAGTGTATGAGTGTGAATGAGTGTGTATGGGTGTTTCCCAGTGATGGGTTGCAGCTGGAAGAGCATCCGCTGCAAAAAACATATGCTGGATAAGATGGTGGTTCATTCCACTGTGGCGACCCCTGATTAATAAGCCGAAAACAAAATGAATGAAAGAATAAACTGTGTGGGAGCAAACATTACACCCATGTGCATCATAATGCTCGCCTTGTTTACTATTGGTTGCTAGGTTACCAATACTACAGTCAGCCACTCTAATAGTGCGTTCACACCAGACGTTGATGAAGTATCAATCGAGAGTGATTTACATGTTAGCTCAAAGCAAAGATGCGAATAGACATCTATTAATAGCCACACCCTCCAACCATTAGTTTGCCATGACTGAAAGATAAAAGGCGGAGCTAAAAACTAAAACCGCGCCCCTTCTCAATGTTCTACTTCAGTTGTAAATACATCATGACACTAGAAGTCAGCAGAAACTTCTCTTCACACAGACTCTAACAGAGCGACTGCTGTTTTTCCGCAGCGGTCACAGTCGTCCGAGATGCGACGGGAAACAGAAACGACACCATTCAAGCCGGTGCGAGCTGCAACTTCTCCTCTGCCTGTGATTTCGGCTATGATTTCTCCATCTGCCAGACCACCAAATGTAACTACGGCCTCATGAACAACTTCCAGGTGGGAGAAATCAGACATGCAGGGTCTTTTGAGGTTTTATATGTACTGTATGTGTGTCTGAGCATGTTTATGAATGTCACTGGTGTGTGTTTGTATATATTAGTGTGTGTTGTTGAATATCATTGGTGTGTGTGTGAGTTTGTGTGGGTCTATGAATATTATTGGTGTGTGTTTGTGCAGGTAATGACTCTGGTGTCTGGATTCGGACCTCTCATCACTGCAGGAACGTTTTCGGCTACGCTCTCCTCAGCTCTGGCGTCTCTAGTGAGCGCGCCCAAAGTCTTCCAGGTCAGAGTTTTCAGCCACATCCAAACTAATATGTTCATTTATCATGCAAAATCAACGTTTGAAAGCTGTTTAGACAGAAGTGGGTGTAGGTATAGTGCGTCCACAGTTATATCGGACCGATAGAAACACAACAAGATTTTTTTTCTTTTATTTGCATGCATTTGTACTCTTTGCATGCATAATAATCAGTATTTTATTATCAATTTGTACTTTCAGGCTCTGTGCAAAGACAACATCTACAAGGCGCTCAAGTTCTTTGCCAAAGGTCACGGGAAAAACAACGAGCCGATCCGAGGATACGTCCTGACCTTCATCATCGCCGTAGCCTTCATCCTCATCGGTGAATATAACTGTGATTAGTATAATAGTGACTGTGTGATTAATGTGATGGAGCTGATGGTGTAACGGCGATTGGTTCTGTTTCAGCTCAGCTCAACACCATCGCCCCCATCATCTCCAACTTCTTTCTGGCCTCGTACGCCCTCATCAACTACTCCTGCTTCCACGCCTCCTACGCCAAATCCCCAGGTCTGTCTCACTTTATGGTACAGGTGCACACAAACACACGAGTGGCGTCATTTAACAAAATAATATTACTGGGATACTGAACTTAAGTACTGTTTGCGAGTACATGTACTTTACTATAACAATTGCTATAGCTGCTGTGTTGCCATAGCAACTGTAGAACCACCACAACAGATCAGTTACTATGGTTGGTGTTACCATAGCAACTGTAGAATCACCACAGCATATAAATTACTATAATTGTGTTACCATAGCAACTGTAGAATCACCATAAAAGATCAAATACTAAAGTTGTTGTGTTGACATAGCAACTGTAGAACCACCACAACAGATCAGTTACTATAGTTGTTGTGTTGCCATAGCAACTGTAATCACCACAACAGATCATTACTGTGTTTGTTGTGTTGCCATAGCAACTGTAGAACCACCACAACAGATCAGTTACTATATTTGTTGTGTTGCCATAGCAACTGTAGAACCACCACAACAGATCAGTTACTATAGTTGTTGTGTTGCCATAGCAACTGTAGAACCACCACAACAGATCAATTACTATAGTTGTTGTGTTGCAATAGCAACTGTAGAATCACCACAACAGATCAGTTACTATAGTTGTTGTGTTGCCATAGCAACTGTAGAACCACCACAACAGATCAGTTACTAAAGTTGTTGTGTTGCCATAGCAACTGTAGAATCACCACAACAGATCAGTTACTATAGTTGTTGTGTTGCCATAGCAACTGTAGAACCACCACAATAGATCAGTTACTATAGTTGTTGTGTTGCCATAGCAACTGTAGAACCACCACAACAGATCAATTACTATAGTTGTTGTGTTGCCATAGCAACTGTAGAACCACAACAGATCAGTTACTAAAGTTGTTGTGTTGCCATAGCAACTGTAGAATCACCACAACAGATCAGTTACTATAGTTGTTGTGTTGCCATAGCAACTGTAGAATCACCACAACAGATCAGTTACTATAGTTGTTGTGTTGCCATAGCAACTGTAGAATCACCACAACAGATCAATTACTGTAGTTGTTGTGTTGCCATAGCAACTGTAGAATCACCACAACAGATCAGTTACTATAGTTGTTGTGTTGCCATAGCAACTGTTGAACCACAACAGATCAGTTACTAAAGTTGTTGTGTTGCCATAGCAACTGTAGAATCACCACAACAGATCAGTTACTATAGTTGTTGTGTTGCCATAGCAACTGTAGAATCACCACAACAGATCAGTTACTATAGTTGTTGTGTTGCCATAGCAACTGTAGAATCACCACAACAGATCAATAAATATAGTTTTACTTTGTTGCAACTATAGAATCACAAATATAACAATTATAAAACAGTTTAACAGAACTATTTGCAATGTATGTAAGACATTTTAAGTTATTAGGTATTTTAAGGCATTTAAGGACAAAGAAATACATTTTTAATGCACTTTCATAATTTTTTTGTAAAAACGCACCTAAGTACAGCTGTAAGTGCATAAGTTATTGTGCTTTAACTCTTTACACCTTTAGATTTCCATTCCAATAAATAGTCTTTTAATTCTCTTTTCTCCATATTCTGTATGTTAGGCTGCTTTGTCACAATCTACATTGTAAACAGCTCTATAGAAATACCACTGTACTAAGGTGTGTAAACTGTGTGTGTGTGCAGGCTGGAGGCCGGCGTATAAATACTACAACATGTGGCTGTCTCTGTTTGGAGCCGTGCTCTGCTGTGCTGTGATGTTTGTTATTAACTGGTGGGCCGCGCTGCTCACATACGGCATCGAGTTCTTCCTCTACATCTACGTCACCGTCAAGAAACCAGGTAAAAATGCAGATTATGTATATTAGGACCTGCAGATGCCCTGATGTGATGCGGAAATATAAATAAATAATAAATAAATAAAGCAAAACTACAGCTTTTCTTACTGAGAGTTTTTGTTGTGTTTCTCGTCCAAATATCTCAAAATTCTTAAGTCAAGAATCATTTTCTGTACAAGCAAAACATGCATGTACAGTGATGTACAGATGTGCTGCTCACTCTGCTCTGCTCTGCGTCTCCTCAGATGTGAACTGGGGATCTTCAACTCAAGCCGTGACGTTTATAAACGCAGTGAACAACGCTCTGATTCTATCTGGAGTAGACGACCACATCAAGAACTTCAGGTACCCACACACACACACACACACACACACACACACACACACACACACACACACACACACACACACACACACACACACACACATTTGATTAATTTATTTGGAATGACTAATACTAATTAAAGCAACACAGCATCTTAATAATCATAAAGAGCCCATTATGTTTCACAGTACAAGTCAAAATCATTGAGTTTCTTTTGCGTGA